>NC_054711.1:16163890-16168890 GCF_016097555.1 Gigantopelta aegis | reverse complement strand
TAAACCGACCGCATCCGGGCAGGTTTTTATGTACACAAGGAATAACCCTTGATGGCACACGTCTACCAGTAAGCGATCCCGGACCGCTACCACTGAGGTCTTGCTTTCTGCCAGGGGTAGAGAGATCGCCTGGTTATACAATAAACAATATTTTAAAAAATTCGAAAGAGGAATGTCACAACAAAGTTGGACTCCGGCTTGAGTTGTTCCAAAATGACAGGGCTTCACCTGACGATAGCACCCACTTCAGCGCCCTCCCCCCAGTTCCCCCCTGGGAGTGTGTGGGATTTTGCCCATACTGGCGTGAATTTGTTGAGTTTCAAGGGTATAATTGGGGAAGTACATTCCTGTAGAAGAGAGACTCCACTACTCACAAACTGCTCCTTGTTGGTGGACACTTTCATTCTCGCCTAATGAATTGTACCCCCCGGTTAGTGACATTATGATCAAGTAAAGAAACCACCTGAGTGCCTTTCCACCTTTCCCGGCATTTCACTTTTTTTTCCCCCTTTTTTCCCCCCCCTTTCTTCCTTTTTCCTCTCCTTTTCCTAGCCCTTCCCCCCCCCCCCATCGCTCTTCTACTTCATCTCTTCAGAACCCCCCCCCTCTCTCTCCTTTCCCTATTAGTGGAAAATAGTTTCCTCTTTGCTTATTTTCAAACGTTTTGGAAAGTAGAGAAGAGAAACTTCCAAAGGTATGTTGTCCAGTCCCCATTTTCAGGTCATTGTCTTTCTGATGTTCCTCGTCCAGCTACTCCCCCCATTCACCCTCCCCACCTTTCCCCCCCCTTGCATTCTCCATAGCCTTTCTTCTTCGAACGGCTTATGTGACTCCCCCCTCTTCCCAACATCTACCCCCCCTTCCCCCCCCCCTTTCCTCTGCACCAACTCTTTCTTTTTCATTCACCCAGCTTTCCCCCTTTCCACTGTTGTATTTCTGACCCACCTATTCAGGGAGTTTTTTTCACTAGCTAGACAACCCTTCCCCCCTCCCTGTCAAAACTTCTTATTACGATCCCATGGAAACTTTGCATAGATCTAACTCTCTGACCTCTCTTCTCTTTTTTCTTTCTGGCTCATCTTCTCTCTCTTCAATTGTCCCCTTCTCTCTCTCCTTTTTTCTCCCATTCTCTCTTCTCTCTCTCTTTCTCTCTCTCTCCTCTCTCGACCTAACTCTCCTCCCCCCCCCTCTGCCTTCTGCTCAACTCTCTCAGCTCTCTCTCTCTTCTCCGCTCTCTCTCTCTCTCTCTCTCTCTCATCTCTCTCTCTCTATGCTCCCGCTGGTAGGTTTTGTCTCTCTTGCCTTCTATTTCTATAGCTTAACCACTACATCACCAATGCCGGTTTTCCTCTAATTGTAACTGGAGTCTACGCCTTTAACACGATTCGTCAATGAGTGTTACGTCATCACCTCTGCGGTTACAGTGGCATGTTAATAATAAATGGCCGGTCACACTGCGAATCTATTATAATGTAATACAGCATTGATATAACCAATATGGAGGATGGTATGTTATAAGATCAGATTAAATTAAGAAGACAATGCTGGTTTTACGGGGGCGCTGTCGTGATATGTGAAGGCGGAATATTACTCAGAAGTTACTAGAGCACATTGATTTATTCATCATCGGCGAATGCATGTCAAACATTTTGATACTTTTTGACACGAAGGTTTAAAAAAACAAAAACTGTAACATAGTTCCATTAGTATCAAGATATTTTTAATATTCACTTTCACACAGATGGAAGAAAACAAAAATCAGAGAATGAGTCTATTGAGGTGTTTCGATCCTATATCACCTCAGACAAACGATAAATGTCAACTGATCTGGACTCCTCCCTTAGCTAATAAGCAAGGCTTGAGGTACGAAGATTCCAGGATCGATCCCCTCTAACAGACTTCGGTCTTCTTCCAGTCCCCAGTCATGGTATGTACTGCCCTGCCTGTGGAAAAGTGCATATAAAAGATCACTTGTTACTTAGTCACGTTTTTTTTCCTTAATGGTTTTGTCACTAAATTGCCAACGGTGAGGAAGGATATGCTAAATTTTCGCGAACACTTAATCATCACTTTTCGACAGTGCGTCGTGAAGGAAGGAAAGAAATGTTTTATTTAACGACGCACTCAACACATTTTTATTTACGGTTATATGGCGTCAGACATATGGTTAAGGACCACACAGATTTTGAGAGGAAACCAGCTGTCGCCACTTCATGGGCTACTCTTTTCTATTAGCAGCAAAGGATCTTTTATATGCACCATCCCACAGACAGGGTAGTATATACCACGGCCTTTGATATACCTGTCGTGGTGCACTGGCTGGAACGAGATTTAGCCCAATGGGCTCACCGACGGGGATCGATCCCACACCGACGGCGTATCGAGCGAGCGCTTTACCACTGGGCTACGTCCCGCCCCGTAAGAAATATGTAACATAGCCGGCCTCGGTGGTGTAGTGGTTAAGCCATCGGACATGGTAGCTAGGTACTGGGTTCGTAACTCAACACCGGCTCCCACCTAGAGCGAGTTTTAATTACTCAGTTGGTAGGTGTAAGACTACTACACATACTTCTCTCTTACTACTAACCACTGACCAATAAACCCAATGTCCTCACCAGACATCCAAGATAGCTAAGGTGTGTGCCCAGGACATCGTGCTTGAACCTTAATTGGATATAAAGATGAAGATAAGTACATGATGATGATGATGATGATGATAACTAGTTTAACGTGCCCATATACCACTAGGGTTTCGAACACGCCCATCCCGAGTCCGACCTCCGATAAGATCGGTGGCCTGACTCGGGATGGAGGAGTGGGGGGGGGGGGGGGGGGGGGGGATGAAAATGGGCAGAAGTTTTAAAATAGCAATTAGTAAAAAAGTTAATAGAATAAATAAAATAAATAAAAAGGTTACAAGCCAAAAATAAGAAAAGAATTGACTGCTCGGCCGAATATTTATATAATTTGGAGCATTTGACAGTCCAAATTTAAATAAGAGAAAGAATAGAGGATCGGACTATTTAATAATATTTTTAAAAAAAGAAGTAATTTCGACATAAAATTTTAAACGCAGATCTAAAAGTTTAAAGTCCGATCGATATGTCCACGCGTTAAGGCCGTTTGGGTTCACAGCTTAAAGAGACGAGTTGGGTTGCATCCCGTCAAGAAAACTCCTAGATTGACAGTCGATAGACGTTGAAGATGTAGTGCTGTGCTGTGCGGAACAAACACGTCTTACCGCGTGGATCTCCAGACTGGGAATGGATAAGTACAAATGTACGAATGAATATAACGTGCTACAAATGAAAAGTGGCAGTCCTCCAATTAAACGTTAATAGGAAAACTGTCACTTTTCATTTATAAATTGAATGATGGCCAAAATACCCTTTTGACTGTTGACTGTGCCTTGTCGATCAGATGAAGTCGCGGGTGTCGATTGTGATCAAATGTGATACCAAGGAATTTGTCTTTGTTTACTTGAGGGCCAGGACGTAGTCCAGTGGTAAAGCGCTCGCACGAAACGCGGATCGGTCTAGGATCGATCCCCGTCGGTGGGCCCATTAGGCTATTTCTCGTTCCAGCCAGTGCACCACGACTGGTGTATCCGTCGGCTGTTGGATATCAAATATTTGATAATCAGATACTAGAGTGTAACCTCGGAGGTAACCAGCTACATTTCCCCATTGGCAGCAAGGGATCCTTTATGTGCATTTTCCAACAAACAGGTCAGCATATGCCACGGCCTTTGATATAATCTAATCAGCTTATTCAGGGTCCCGTCTCCGTAAGTAGTTCCAGCCAGTGCATCACGACTGGTATATCAAAGACCGTGGTATGTGCTATCCTGTATATGGGATTTTTTACATATAAAAGATCCCTTGCTGCTAATCGAAAAAGAGTAGCCCATGAAGTGGCGACAGCGGGTTTCCTTTCTCAATATCTGTGTAGTCCTTAACCATATGTCCGACGCCATATAACCGGAAATAAAATGTGTTGAGGTGCGTCGTTAAATAAACCATTTCCTTCCTTCCTTCCTTTCATAAGTAGTAGAATCCAAAGTATTTTTCACATTGCAGAGAATGGACAGATAGAAAATCACACAGAAAACTGGGTTATTATTTTACCTGTATGTCGTTTTGAGGTTGGCTTTATATAACAGAATTCTAAACCAGTTCCACTTGACTGGTATATCAAAAGCCGTGGTATATGATGTCCTGATTATGGGGAAAGTGCGTATAGACATTCACTGGTTGCTAATGCAAAACATGTAGCGGGTTTCCTCCAAAGACTACGAGTCAGAATTACCCAAATGTTTGACATCCAATATCCGATGATTAGTTAATCAGTGTGCTCCAGTGGTGTCGTTAAACAAGATAACCTTTTACTCGTCTGGACGACCGGCATTTCCTGGGACTCGGTCTGCGAACTAACAAGAACATATGGCGATTCAAAACTCCCCATGGCGTTCTTATCCAAGCGGCGCTTATATCAGTTTCCCCGAGAAACTGCTACCATTACCACGTAAGGGAATTGAGAAAACTTGATACAATTAACAATTTAGAATCAACTGCCATGCACGTTCGCTGTTAAGCGCTCCTAGCGGACATTACAACGTGATTAAGAACATCCTTCGACGTTTGCTGTAGTCCCATGTATTATTTATGCAATTTCCCAAACTAGCATGTTGTTATTTTTATGACTTTTAACCTCTTTTTTCTGTTATTTCAGAATCATCACTGAAAACCCCAGACGGAACTTTTTGTCCTCAAGCTCCGCACTTTGACGTAATTCTCAGCTGGCTGTTTCGGTGTATTACCGACATATCCACAATTTCAATACAATCAATAGCCTGTGAAAAATGCACTTGTCTAACAACCGTCTATCCAATGGTTTCTCAATGGCTTAACAGTTTATTATATAACTGAAAAACGGACAAATGATACATAATATTCCGGTTAACTTTCTATAGGCTCATGGAGCAGATGACGAACTATGCG
>NC_054711.1:16136390-16158890 GCF_016097555.1 Gigantopelta aegis | reverse complement strand
TTTTAACTATAAACAACACATCCATTGGCCACATTGGCTTTGATTAATGGTGTTCAGTGTCATCTATGGCTGTGAATATTATGGTCAGTTATTTTAAAATAGAGCTCGATTAATACTACGCGCACGCACACACACACACACACCACACACACACACACATACATACACAGCAGGGAGAGACAGCAGGGAGAGAGAGAGAGAGAGAGAGAGAGAGAGAGAGAGAGAGAGAGGAGAGAGAGACGAGAGGAGAGAGAGAGAGAGGAGAGAGAGAGAGAGAGAGGAGAGAGAGAGAGGTTGGGGGGGGGGGTGTGCATTGCTGGAATTGGTCCACCTAAATAATAAAAAAAAAAATCCTTTTTTTTTTTTTTTTTTTTGTGGTGGTGGGTGAGTGGTTTATCACCCCATTTCAACGCTAAGCACAGCCCTGGCCTGTCAATAGCGACGATGATGCGTAAAGTGTCAGCCTCTTTTATTGAGGTTTTTTCCGATATTCAGGCGAAATGGACTGAAACGGCGTGAAGAGTTCATCTCTATTAAGACCCGCAAAGTGACGCAAACACGCCAAGTTCCAATCACTTTTCCTGATGTCATCAGACGTTATACATATCAGCGATGTTTAATCCTATTAACTGTTTGTCTGTGGTGATGTGTAGCAGACGATAAATTGAGAGGCAGACGGATGTGGTGGTCACAGAGAGATTGAGAGCCTAGACAGACACACTGATGGACGTGCTGAATAAAAGGTGGAAGCTTCCGGATGGATGCTCAGATTAAAAAAAAAAATCGAGACAAACACCCTTAATATGAAGAAATGTAATGGATGAATGGATAAGCACAAGTGTACAAAGTAAACATGCGCGCGCCTGAGGTATAATAATTAGGAGAGAGAGAGAGAGAGAGAGAGAGAGAGAGAGAGAGAGAGAGAGAGAGAGAGAGAGAGAGAGAGAGAGAGAGAGAGAGAGGGAGGGAGGAAGAGAGAGAGATGAGAGATCGGCGGGCTGAAGGGGAGAGCGTATAGGTAGTACTAAACCAAATAACTTCCGGCTGGGTCAAAGTTCGAGGTGCACCCAACTTTTGATAGCGAAGTGAACACCACAAGTCCTGTGATTGGTTATAAATGTGAGTGTGTTGGTTGTAAAAATAATAAGTTTCATCTGGGATAAATATGTATGCAATTTTATTTCATCTAGTACCACTGTGTCAAGTAGCCTTGTGCTTGGAACATGTATGGAGTACCTGTAAAAAAAAGTACTCAAATTTTGTGCGGAACTAGGGTAGTCATAGATGCTACCCGTTATCTCAGAAATGAGCAGCTTGACACCCACTTTTTTGTGATTCACTTTAAGGATGAGGGGTAGTAGTATTTATATCCGTGGCGTTTATGTCGATTGATACGTTGCAGGTAGGAGTTTTAGCCACATATGTTACTATTGTCGTCTATGAGATTTGATTGGTAGTATACACCCTATAAGAATTAGAAGAGAGAGTGTGGTAACAGAAGGTAGGCAAACAAGTAACCAGCCATTCAGTCGGAGATACAGACAGACAAACGAACAGAAGCAAACATACACAGCGAAAGACAATTAGGTTTTTCGGCAGTTATTTACAACCCTTTGGTTTGTATTGAAAAACAGCTTTCCTGATAGATAAAATAAAAGAATGTCGCGATGTCCCACAAGACTCGTCTGCTACCACATAAGTATCGTCTGCTGCCATAGAGGTATCGTCTGCTACCACAGAGGTATCGTCTGTTACCACATAAGTATCGTCTGCTATCACAGAGGTATCGTCTGCTGTCACAGAGGTGTCGTCTACTACCACAGAGGTATCGTCTGCTACCACAGAGGTATCGTCTACTGCCACAGAGGTATCATCTGCTACCGCAGAGGTATCGTCTGCTATCACAGAGGTATCGCCTGCTACCACAGAGGTAACATCTGCTACCACAGAGGTATCGTCTGCTACCACAGAGGTATTGCCTGCTACCACATAAGTATCGTCTGCTATCACAAAGGTATCGTCTGCTACCACAGTTGTATCGTCTGCTATCACAAGGTATATACCCAGTCAGCTATCCTCGTGGGACAGCCCGCAGTCGGGGATTTAATATCTCAAGAATCCACTTACAATCCCCGGGCGGTAACCGTACCGTAATCAGCGTAATAAAGCCACTTTGCTTCCTTCCAGAGTGAGCATTACCGTCTTGGAGACTACGTGCGGAATCCAATATCGCCGATCCTTAGTCCGTAATAGATATTAATTTGGTGCACATGGGAGCCTTTGTATCACGCAAAGGACGAGCTATGTCAGGGGCGGGTCCAGGGTAGAGAGAGAGGGAAAGAGAGAGAGAGAGAGAGAGAGAGAGAGAGAGAGAGAGAGAGAGAGAGAGAGAGAGAGAGAGAGAGAGAGAGAGAGAGAGAGAGGGGAGGGGGAGAGAGGAGGGGGGGGGGGGGGGGTAGGTAGGTGTGACTTAAGATGTCAGATTGTAGATCTATGCTCGGTCATGGATCGTAAATAAGAATTTTTGGAAGAGGTGGGAGGTTTTCTAGCTAGTTCTACCCCCTGAATACGTCGAAATACAACAGTGATATTTGATCCTGAATGAAGAAGGTGGTAGAAGATAAAAACTAAATGGTAGATGTTCAGTCATGGATTGTAAAGAATAAATTCCGAAAGGGGTGGGGGCGGATTTTCCAGATAGATCTACCACTGAATACGTCAAAATACCACAGTGATGAATAGGTGGATCGTTGATTAAGAAAGGTGGATTAAAATATAAAATTGTAGATGTTCAGTCATGGATTGTAAAGAACTTCCGGAAGGTGTGTGTGATCCACAACTGAATACGTTAGAATACCACAGTGATGTCAGAGACGGATTCTGAATTAAGAAAGGTGGTTCAAAATATAAAATTGTAGATGTTCAGTCTTGGATTGTAAAAGAACTTCCGGAAGGGGTGGAGGGATTTTACAGATATATCCATTACCGAATACGTCGGAATATCACTGTGATGTCAGAGGCGGATCATGAATTAAGAAATGTGATTGAAAATATAAAATTGTGAATGATCATGCCATGCATCGTAACGAAGAACGAATGTACGGAAGGGGTTGGGTGGGGGTGGGGGTCCCACCCAGATCCACCACTGAATACACCAGAATATCACAGTGTTGTCACTGACTGGTGCAGAAAAGTGGTTGAAAATGTAAAATTGTGGTTGCATTGTAAAGAGGAGGTTGGGACGTAGCCCAGTAGTAGAGCGCTCGCTTGATGCGCGGTCGGTCTGGGATCGACCCCCGTTGGTGGGCCTATTGGGCTATGTCTCGCTCTAGCGAGTGCACAACGACTGGTATATCAAAGGCCGTGGTATGTGCTATCCTGTCTGTGGGATGGTGCATATAAAAGATCCCTTGCTACTAATGGAAAAATGTAGCGGGTTTCCTTTCTGAGATTCTTCTGTCCAAATTACCAAATGTTTGACATCCAATAGCCGATGATTAACAAATCAATGTGCTCTAGTGGTGTCCTTAAACAAAACAAACTTTATTTTGTAAAGAGTAACTTCCGGATGAAGTAGGCCTTTTTTTCCCCAACCTTATCCACCAC
Organism: Gigantopelta aegis; assembly: GCF_016097555.1. NCBI lineage: Eukaryota > Metazoa > Mollusca > Gastropoda > Neomphalida > Peltospiridae > Gigantopelta > Gigantopelta aegis. The sequence goes on along the minus strand of NC_054711.1, from coordinate 16,155,284 downwards.
TGAATACATTAAAATATCACAGTGGTGTCAAGAACGGGTCCTGGATGAAGACAGGTGGTTGAGAAAGTTTGTTTTGTTTAGCGACACCACTAGAGCACAATGATTAATTAATCATCGGCTATTGGATCTTTGGTCATTCTGACTCATAGTCATAAGAGGAAACCCGTTACATTTGTTTCCTAATCAGGTCAGATCAGGTCATAGAGTTTAACGTGCACACTCAGAGCAATCTGTTGTAGCGCACGACTGTCATGGGTACAGGTGCCGGCCTCGGCCGGCTCCTCTGTCCAGGGCAGGAAATGGGTGGGGTGGGTGGGAGAGGGGACCGCCTGCACTGGCAGGTGCAAGAGAGAACAAGCAGTCGGTAACAGGCGGGGGGTTGGGTTTGTTGCTATGAAATTTGGAATGTCCCGTAGGATTAATGCCAAAGGGAAAAAGTGCGCAGTTTTAACGAAGGAAGTTAGGCGCATTTTTGAACGGTGCGTCGAAAGATAAAGGAGGGAGCTACATATACTTTCCTAATGCAGCATGGGATCTTTTTTATGCACTTTCCCACAGACAGGAAAGCAAATGCCATGGCCTTTCACCAGTTGTGGTGCACTGGTTGGAACGAGAGAAAAAACACAATCATTTCAGTGGATCAACCGGGATGGTTCGATCCTGCGACGCAAGCTCCTCAAGCGAGCAGTCAACTGACTAAGCTAAATCTCGCTCCAGAGGTTGTTGAAGATAAAAAAATTAAAAAAAAACAGTAGATGCTCAGACATTCATCTTAAAAGGGAATTTCTCTCCCACCTCAATCCATCATATATAATATGAATATATGAATATATATATATATCACACAAAGGAGGTTTACAGCTCTATGGGAAGCTAGTATACCATTACAACAACCTCTCTCACTAAAACAGGACTCGGCGATGTATTGTGCTCAAACCGTCGAATTTAAGACTGGTGGGTACTGGGTTCTCACCCCAAAACAGGATTCCCATCTATAGTCAATTTTTTTTAGATTTTATAGGCAGGTATAATGCTAAACAGTGGAAATAGAGATGCAGGAGACCGGACACAGTTGGGGCACCACCGAGAGATTGGCAAGGGACCGACGTGGAGGAACTTCGTCTCTGCCCTAAGTGTCACTAGGCATGACAGGAAATGATGATGATGATAATGATGATGATAATAATGATTATGACGATGATGATAATAATGATGATAATGATGATGATGGATGATGATAATGATGATAATAATGATTATGACGATGATGATAATGATGATTGGTGATGATGATGATAATAATGATGATAATGATAATGATTATGACGATGATAATAATGATGATAATGATAATGATTATGACGATGATGATAATGATGATTGGTGATGATGATGATAATGATGATGATTATAATGATGATGATAATGATGATGATAATGATGATGATTGGTGATGATGATAATAATGATGATAATGATAATAATGATTATGACGATGATGATGATGATAATAATGATGATAATGATAATAATGATTATGACGATGATGATGATGATGATAATGATAAAGATGATGATAATGATTATGACGATGATGATAATGATGATGATAATGATGATGATTGGTGATGATGATGATAATAATGATTATGATTATGATGATAATGATGATGATTGGTGATGATGACGATAATAATGATGATGATGATGATGATAATGCTAGTGTCAGACTATCAACTGATATGACGAGTTGCGTTTTGATGTCCCAAACTCCCGACTTACGACGGATGTGTTCAGATTAACAGCTGATAGGTTATACGACGAGAATCGAGTTGTAAGAACGCTCAGACTAGCAACAGGTCAGTCGTAGAAGTTGTGAGGGCAGAAAGTTGGCAGTTGGTAGTCTGAGCCTAACACAAGGCCACTACACAGACTTCTCTTCCACTAGGGGCGGGACATAGCTCAGTGGTAAAGCGTTCGCTTGATGAGCTGTCGGTTTAGGATCGATCCCCGTCTGTGAATCCATTGGGCTATTTCCAGCCAGTGCTCCACAACTCTGTGGGATGGTGCATATAAAAGATCCCTTGCTGCTAATCGAAAAGAGTAGCCCATGAAGTGGAGACAGCGGGTTTCCTCTCTCAATATATGTGTGGTCCTTAACCTTGTCTGACGCCATATAACCGTAAATAAAATGTGCTGAGTGCGTCATTAAATAAAACATTTCCTTCGTTTCTCACTAACAACTAACCACTAACTGGCTGTCCTGGACAGACAGCACTAATAGCTACGGTGTGTACCCAGGATAGCGTGCTTAACCCTCAATTGCAAGTAACTTAAAATGAAAAGAAACAACGCAGATAGCAGGTGTTTTTGTTTAACGATACCACAAAAGATAACCAAAAAAACAACCTTTAACTTTAACCACAAAAATTCATTAAAAAAAACACCGAAATGTACTTTTCTGTACAATGTCATAGAAAATCATTCGGGGATAATAACTCTTTTACAAGATGGCAAGGCACTGCAGCACACTAATGCAATCAGTTTATTTTTTTACCCCATCTCATGATAAAACAGCAACAAAAATATATCTTCATGCACTGGTACGGATTTAGGTAATGCGCAATAACATCTTGCAATTTGCAGAAAACCGCAGTTGGCTGATCAATATCCACTCCAGATTCTCTAAGGCGCTTAATGAGTAGTGCCCGATAAACAAGCCTATTAAGGGTAATATTCCAGTTAAAGAACGGAACACCGGCCTCGGCGGTGTCGTGGTTAAGCCATTGGACATGATACAAAATAGTATTTACATCATTGAATGTGTTGTCTTCGTCATCAGTAGGTGTGTTCATCCTCGATTACCTGACAAATAATATAAAATATAATCATCATAGTAGGAGTTGTCTTCGTCATCAGTATGTATGTTCATCCTCGATTATCTGACAGAAATGATACAAAATATTATTTACATCATGCAGCGTGTTGCCATCGTCATCAGTATCTGTGTTCAACCTTGATTACCTGACGGAAATAAATTCAAATAATATAGAAAATGATCCACGTCACAATAAGGGGTTATCATCGTCATCAGTATATGTGTTTATCCTCGATTATCTTTACAGTAATGACAACAAAAAGCTACGATCAGTAATATAAAGACCGGCCTCGGTGGTGTCGTGGTTAAGCCATCGGACATAAGGCTGATAGGTACAGGGTTCGCAGCCCGGCACCGGCTCCCACCCAGAGCGAGTTTTAACGATTCAATGGGTAGGCGTAAGACCACTACACCTTCTTCTCTTTCACCAACCACTAACAACTAACACCGACCTCGGTGGTGTCGTGGTTAAGCCATCGGACATAAGACCGGTAGGTACAGGGTTCGCAGCCCGGTACCGGCTCCCACCCAGAGCGAATTTCAACGACTCAATGGGTAGGTGTAAGATCACTACGCCCTCTTTTTTCTCTCTAATCACTAACCACGAAAATAAGTTGAAATGAAAATGAAAGGACGAGACGTAGCCCGGTGATAAAGCGCTCGCTTTGGTACGCGGTCGGTCTAGGATCGATCCCCGTTGATAAAAGATCCCGTGTTGCCAATGAAAACAATATAGAGTGATTTCTCTAAGACTTCATAATCGGTTGTCCTTAAAATGCTCCATTTTTCGTAATGATGTAATTTTCTTCGTGAAATAGATGCCAAACACTTGTAAATGTATGCCCGGTCGCAGACGTATTCCTAGTCGCAGACGTATTCCTAGTCGCAGACGTAAACTTACGATGTTTTGTGAAATCGCCCCCTGAGCTTTGGCATGGCTTTAGAAGCACAATTTATGGACGTCGCGTTTGTTGTTTGGTTTTCTTTTCTTTTTTCTTCCTGTCTGTCCTTTGTTTTGTCTATAATACTATAATACACTGTAGGCCTAGCTAAAATACGAACAATTTATTTGAGCCAACACGTAAATGAAGTTATGGCAAACAGTCACGTAACGTAATGTCATTTACTTTGGTCTAATTTGGGTTTTAGAATGGCTTTAGATGTAATACTTACTGACACTGTTGTGATGTTTTGTTGCTGTGTCTTTTATGTGTGTTTGATTTATGAATGATTTCCGTGTGTTACATGCTTGTAAAATACTGATATATTTCATGTGCCATTATAATAAGGGTGACAGTCTTTTTTTTAGGCGGAACTAGGTTAGGTGAATACGCGTCCTGTTATTTCCGAAACTTAGCTGTATACCCTCCTAACCCCCGGTCCTAAATGTGCGTTACGTAACGCTGTTAATTGCACCCACCCACCGCCTGTAACGCTACATAACGTTTGGACCTACACCCACCCACCGCCTGTAACGCTACATAACGTTTGGACCTACACCCACCCACCGCCTGTAACGCTACATAACGTTTGGACCTAACCCCTCGAGCGTTAGGTAATATTTGAATGGCCCCCATTGTTGTCTATGGAATTTGACTTCAATCGTTTGGTTGTATACTCAAACAGCTATACTTGTAGTGTGTGTGTGGGAGGGGGGGGGGGGGGTTGGGGTGGAGGGTATGATGATCGACATCGAAAGGCTTCTGGTAAAATCATTTAACCCTCCCCCATGTGAAATCCCCCACCGACGCCCAAGTCAATCTATACAAAATATTAGTAGATAGAGTGTCTTTATTCCGCCGCTTGCGTCAAAGAAAAATGACGAAAATATGGCGACAGTCGTTACTATGGCAACATAATCGTCGGATACAGCTGCGGAACATCGCTTTGATCGTGACGTAGGCACATCAGGGTAATTGCGATGTTATAGACTGGTACCTAATTAGCGTTTTCCTTTGTAGAGATTAGTTATGGCAATATGTATATCATTTGCACTTGTGCACACTAACGAACAAGGAATCAATGCCACAGATGCAAAAAAAACGTACAAAAATGGCATCGGTAGCGCCGTGGTAAAGCCATCGGACACCAGGCTGGTAGGTACTGGGTTCGCAGCCTGGTACTGGCTCCCACCCAGAGCGAGTTTTTACGACTCAATGGATAGGTGTGAGATCACTACACCCTCTTCTCTCTCACTAATCACTAACAACTATCCCACTGTCATGGACAAACAGCACAAATAGCTGAGGTGTGTGCCCAGGACAGCGTGCTTGAACCTTAATTGGATATAAGCATGGAAATAAGCTGAAATGAAATGAAAATGGAAGGCTCGACCAGGGCCGAGTTCAGCCAGACCGAGCAGAAAAAAGACAACAAAAAACAACAACACTGGTTTATGCGCTTCGCGTTAAACCGAATGAGCACTTTGGGAACCAGTCGAAATGATTCGCAAACAATAGCAAAATACGGCAGGTTGAACATAGTGCTGTTCATATTCTGCCGGGATCTAGCTCACTCGGTAGAGCGCTCACGTGAGGTAGTTGCTTCATAGGATCGAACCACTTCAGTGGACCCATTCCTTGATTGTATTTTTCACCATCCCAACCAGTGCTCCACGACTGGTATATGAATGATCGTGGTATGTACTATCCTGTCTGTGGGAAAGTGCACGTAAAAGATTCCTTGCGACTAATGAAAAAACTACGAGTCAAAATTACCAACTGTTTGACATCTAATAGCCAATATTTAATCAATCAGTGTGCCCTAGTGGTGTCGTTAAACAAAAACAGACTTCATATTAGGCAAAAAAAAAGTCGCTCTCTGATCAAACCAAAGTTCCAGAATTGAAGCTGCGATTCAGCTTCTTTCTTTTTTTTCAAATTATTATTATTATTATTTTAAAGCATGGGTTTCACAGAAAAGGTGGCTATATTTTATACCGAAATAAGTGGCATATTTAAACTGAAATCAGTTCACGCGAGATGGCAGTTTGGCCTCAAATGCGGTTTTTACGTCTTAACAAGAGAAAGCCCGGCAAAAATCGACGTCATAACGCGAAACATTTCTTTTTAAATGTTGATACGCTGACCAGAGACCAGAAATGTATTTTATTTGGCCTTATCGGTATGTAGTGATCGTACGTACGGTGGGTACTGGGTTCGAACACCGGTACAGGTTCCCACTCAGAGCAAGTTGCAACGACTCTGTGGACAAGTGGGGCGGGACGTAACCCAGTAGTAAAAAGCTCGCCCAATGCGCGGTCAGTCTAGGATCAATGCCCGTCGGTGGGGCTATTGGGCTAATTATCGTTCCAGCTAGTGCACTACGACTGGTATATCAAAGGCCGTGGTATGTACTATCCTGTCCGTGGGATGGTGCATATAAAAGATCCCTTGCTGCTAATGGAAAAATGTAGTGGGGTTCCGTCACAAGTAGCCATGGTTTAATAAATAAACGTTTACTACGACGTGGACAATTTAAAAATATTATTACATTTAGTGGTGTCGTTAAACAAAAGAAACTTTAATAAACACTAACGACTAACCACTAACTAGTAATCCACAGTCCTGAACACAGAGCCCAGATAGCTGAGATGTTATGCCCAGGACAACGTGCTTGAACTTTAATTGGATACAAGCATGAAATGAAATAAAAATGGATGGATGAGTGAATGAATGGTTGAATTGATGAATGAATGAATGAATGAATGAATGAATGAATGAATGAATGAAAGAATGAATGAATGAGGAACTTTTTTAATTATGTCTGCCAGATAATCGATGTCCAACACAGACAGTGAAGCCGAAAATAACTAGCATAATGTTTAGATATAGATCGCGAAAGACAAAATACAAGAAAGAATAAGCCAACACATATTACTAGTATCAGCAAAGTTAGATAACAGGCGATACCTGTAATTAATGTTAGTCTTTATATTCATTTCATTTCATCTTGTTTTCGTGCTTATATCCAATTAAGCACGCTGTCCTGGGCACATACTTCAGCTATGTGGGCTGCCAGTCCAGGACAGTGGGTTAGTTGTGAGTTGGTTAGTGGTTAGTGAGAGAGAATTGGGTGTAGTGGTTCTACACCTACCTACTGAGTCGTTAAAACTCGCTCTGGGTGGGAGCCGGTGCCGGGCTGCGAACCCTGTACCTATCAGCCTTATGTCTGATGGCTTAACCACGACACCACCGAGGCCGGTCTTTATATTACTGATCGTAGTTTTTTGTTGTCATTACTGCAAAGATAATCGAGGATAAACACATATACTGATGACGAAGATAACCCCTTATTGTGACGTGGATCATTTTCTATATTATTTGAATTTATTTCTGTCAGGTAATCAAGGTTGAACACAGATACTGATGACGATGGCAACACGTTGCATGATGTAAATACTATTGTATATCTTTTCTGTTAGGTAATCGAGGATGAACACACATACTGATGACGAAGACAACTCGTACTAAGACGTGGAACACAGATACGTGAATAATTTTCTGTATTTTTTGAAATTATATATCTCAGTAATCGAGATGAACAAAAACTCGTACTGTGGCATGAACACTTTAAAAAATATTATTAAATTTATTTCTCTCAGGTGATCGAGAATGAACACAGATACTGTTGACGAAGACAGTTCGTACTATGACGTGGACAATTTAAAAATTGTATTACATTTGTCAGATAATCGGGAATGAACACAGATACTGCTGACGAAGATAACTCATACTATGACGTTGATAATTTTCTGTATTATTTCAAATTATTTCTGTCAGGTAATCGAGGATGAACACAGATACTGATGACGAAGATAACTCATACTATGACGTTGATAATTTTCTGTATTATTTCAAAGTATTTCTGTCAGGTAATCGAGGATGAACACAGATACTGATGACGAAAACAACACATACTATGACGTGGACCTTTGTTTAATATTATTCGTTTATTTCTCTCAGATAATCGAGAATGAACACAAACTCGTACTATGACGAGGGTTATTTTCAAAATTATTTTATTTTATTTCTCTCAGGTAATCGAGGATGAACACAGACACTGATGACGAAGACAACACATACTATGACGTTAATTAGTTTCTATATTATTTGAATTTCGTTTGTCAGGTAATCGAGGATGAACACAGACACTGATGACGAAAACAACACATACTATGACGTTAATTAGTTTCTATATTATTTGAATTTCGTTTTGTCAGGTAATCGAGGATGAACACAGACACTGATGACGACGACAACTCGTACTATGACGAAGGTTACAACTACGAGGACCTCACGTTCCTGGAGGCGTGTGTCGACAACGACATGGAGGCGATCCACGCGATCATCGAGGACAACCCGACCGAGGAGGAGATCAACGAGCGAGATAGGTCTGGTCGGGTGAGTGCAGTTTGTCTCTCTTTACAGCTCGCTTGATGCGCGGTCGGTCTGGGATCGAACCCCGTCGGTGGGCCCATTGGGTTATTTCTCGCTTCAGCCAGTGCACCACAACTGGTATATAAAAGGCCGTGGTCAAGGCCATAGCTAGCGGAGGGGGGGGGGGGGGGGACAAGTGGGCACCCCCACCCCCTAAATATATATTTACTGGTTACTGATATTGATGCTTTAAGATGTAATCTCCCTTATATGGCTGCAAAATGGTATTTCAAGGCCTCTAGATTTGAACATTTCCTGGTGGGAATGCCCCCGGATCCCCTAGTGTCTTGCGCCTTCCATGCTAGTTCGTTCCAAGTTCGCCTACAGTATTTATACACCAAAACAAAATAGCTCTTAATAAACAACAAATTATTAAATAAAAATTAAAATTTGTCATTAAAACAATCAAAACAATCAAATGGAAATAAAAGAATAAGTAATTTTCAAACAAACATTCCTTTGCTGAACATAACTAGACTGAAAGTATTTCCGTCCCAAAAAGCTATACTTATGTACAAAACAAACTTTACAAGGCTTGAAATTGCATTATAGAAAACAATCAAACGATACGGTGTGATATGAAAGTGTCATGAAGTTCAACATCTACACGTCACAATTCACTTCGTCATTCATGCACAATGTTTGTACGGTGGTTTCTAAATTGGTTATTTTCCATTAGCAACAATATCAAATTGATTAAATTATTCAAAATTTATGTATGTAAAGTTTCTTTTGAACTTCAGTATATATTTTTGGTCAGGATACATGTGTAATATCAAGGCCAGTAGTTACTTAAATTATGACGTATTTTTATCTCGCAATGACAGAAAAACTTAATATATAGAGGATGTTTCTTGGGGTTTTTTGGTCAAATATGATTTATATCTCATCGAGTGAAGTTTGCAATGATATCTCACGAGTCGCGCTTGAGCGACGAGTGTGATATGATTGCAAACTTCACGAGATAAGTATAATTCATATTCAACAAGAAACATGAAATTTTATATCTATTATATAACTTTTGGCAATTTACCTTTATTTTTAAAATGCCAGCAGCAAAATAGTTCCGGCTTTCTTACAGTGACGATAACACATTTTGGAGTGAAATATAGAAATGTTCACTCTAAAATGTGTTACCGTCACTGAGTGACTGATAACACTTTTATTTCACTTATATTTTAAGATATTTCACTAAATGTTATATAATAAAAAACATTATCCTATAACTTACGCATGTTATCCATGTCATAAACCCAAGTGATAATTTAGTTTATCATATAATATCTTACATTTCCAGTGCAATCAAAGTATGTTATATTTTTCAGATCACATACTTTAATAATTTGATAACTTTGCAAATTAGATGTAAATTAATCGAGGTCACGGCAAATACCGATTAATGTAGACTCGGCTGATATTTTCTATATTTAAAAAAACCACTCGTGACGAATCCTCTTTATATAAACGTCATATACGATTATATAATATCAAAGGCGGGTAGTCATTTAAATCATGACGTGAATTTATCTCACAGTGGTATAATTGCAATCTCTTTAAATATGTGATGTCAAGGCGATAGTTATTTACATTGTGACGTATTAGAAAGTTCATGGTAGTTTCTTTAAATATGTGAAATCGAGGCCAGTAGGTTTTTAAATTATGATGCATTTATCTCGATGTGGTATAATGACAGAGAACTTTATAATAAGATAATTTAAAAGTTATATAAGATAATATAATATCAAAGCCGGTAGTTTGTTAAATTATGACGTATTGATCTAGCAGTGGTAAAATGACAGAGAACTTTAATATAGATTATTTAAATGTTATGTAGTAGTGCTGGTATAAAGTGCTCCTACTGGCAGTAGCTAATGGGAATTTCCCTATTAGCTCAGTTGGTAGAGCACTGGGCTCTCGTACTGAGAGTTTGTGGTTCGAATCCCCTCAGTGGAGGTTGATTTTTATCTGTTACATTTGGAGCCGACGTAGGGACTATAAGATCTCCTGATGACACCACTAGCAAGTAACTGATGAAGATGCTGCTTGACCTCATCAAACATAGAAGGTGGAATCCGTCTGTGGCGCATCTTGAAAAAACTTCATCAAACAAGTCGATGCGGTGCTTCACTCTGGAGCAGAATCCAATATCCAGGTCACCTTTGGAAAAGATGTCCTGATACTGAAGAATTAAACCAACACCCTGTTTCAATTCCTCTTCACTGATAGCATCTGAAGACAAAGTCATCTTTTCCAAAATTGATTGCTCATCTTCTGTAATGTGAAATGGACAATCTTCTATCTTGATTGGTTGAAGTTCACAAAGAATACTTTTTGGCGGAACAACAACTGTCTGTGTGGTAATGTTGGAAACAGGAACATCTACCATGTAATCGCTCTGAAAACTGTAAGCAAAGATAGCAGGTAAAACCTCCAATTCAGAAATAACTGAATTCTGCGAAGGATGAAGTGCAGCACAAACATTTCTGTAAGGCACCTTTCTGTTGACATAACCTCTCAAGGTTACAGTCCGGTTTGGAGGAATGATAATGTTGTTAGTTGCACCACTTCGTACAATTCCCAATCTAAAATTGTTGCGAGTCAACTCCTTTTCTTGCAAAACAATTGCCCTGAAAGCCAAATAAAAAGGAGTTTGAAGTTTGGCACATTGAAGAAAACGAGTTCCATACTCCTGGCGGCATTCTTCAAGAGCTGGCGTCAAGACATTAGTACCAATTAGAATTGGCACATCACTGTTATACTTGCAATCCGGAACAACCAGCAACAATGAATGCTGTGGAGATTCCGAAAGCAGGCCTCGAAAAACTAGAGTTGCTTCCACATATCCTCGATACGGTAAACTCTCTCCATCTGCACATTCAATATCCAACAAAGTATCCAAAGGATGGACCATCAAGTTAGAAAGAAACTCATTGCAGAATCTCTCACTGACAGTAGAAACTGTCGACCCAGTATCCAGAAGGCCTCTGCAAATATGACCATCAATACTGATATAGTCACCTCACTAGCATCACCCACTAGACCATCGGGTAAACCACGACGTCTAACAGATGTACTATTACAAACAGAAAAGGTAAAGTTGTCTTCCTGTTGGTATCTTCTGGAGTGGTCCAACCGTACTCTGCATCCTCTTTGGATATGACCATACTATAGGCATCTATAGCACTGTGGTCCTTGATCTTGTGACTGAAAACAAAACTGATCTGAACTGAGAACTGGGCTGGGCGATGGTGACGTCAAAGGCATAAACTCATTCTCTGCATCATCTAACTGTTGCTCAAAACGATCCAACTTGGAAGAAAGTTGGAATACCATCTCCTTCAACTCTCTGATCCTCTCTGGACTACAGTCTTCCATGATAATTGTCCAATCAGGGTACAAAACTACTACATATAACCATCAAAGAGATTATACTGAATGACCATCAGCAGAATCCACCATATGTAATTCTAAGACAAAGGGCAACCAACAAAGGGAAAAGCAATAATTACTAAATAAAATCAATTCACTGTACTAAGAGGCAAAACATACAGTGAATAACCAAACATTTGTGACCTCATTGAAGAGTTACAAACTCTTTAAAAAAAATCACAGCACCAAGCAAAACTTCACAAGCTTGATAGATAACAGGCTAAAATAGTTTACTGCTATTCTTGTGCATGGGCTGAGGCCAAGGTCAAATGTAGTTTGACCTCGACACAACTGTGTATATTCCTACTCAATGATTGTGTGGTATGTGTGTATGCCAATACATGATAAAATAAAACTAAACAAAATAAAAACCCTAGAAAGATGGAAGGTTTGAAGGCTTACATAAGTAATCTAAATAGAAAATAAGACAAGAACAAAGAATCAAAATAAAGAAATATCAGCCAACCATGAAAACCAAACTGTCCTGTAATAAAAACTAAGTGCAAGTGTACTACATGTTAGTAATGTGCACTTATAAATTATATATTCACAGAAATCAATTACAACTAAGACCTTTCTTTAATACTACCAAAGTTTTAAATAATTTTTATATAATTAGCTATTTAAATTGATATACACCTATTTAGTTTATTTTCAACTAATAAAATATTTTGTAAACAATTATCAAATTTAAATATCTGATTTAATAACACCAGAACTGATTATTTAAATAATATTTTAAATTTTTAGAACTAGTTAGAAGTAATCTTAAATTTATAATGTTCACTAAAATATTAGCTAAATTAGGTTTTAATAGTCTAACTAACTATTGCTAAATTAAATATAATGTTTGGGAAACTGAGTTGGTACCGGTACCTCTATGTACAACAAACTATAAAGTCAAGTAACAACAACCAGCATCATGACATAATTCAGTACTCAAACACAAATATATATGATGTAAATCAATAAAATATGATCATCCAAGTAGACATTTTGAGGAACAAAGGCACACAAAGCACAAACAATACACTTAAGTATACGTAATGTGTACCAAGATGCATACAATCATGAAACGGGTAAGCCAATCAAATAATCAATGATGAATACTTATATATTATTAAAAGATGGCTTTGTTCTGCTAGTTAAGTGACTATGACTATATTCAAAAAAAATAATATTCACTTAACATACATCAGGGTTCTCCCTGGCAAATGTAACCAGTCTAAAACAAATGATCAAAATATTGCAATTAATGTTTCCAATGTCTACACTTTAGCCTGCGATTAACAAAGAGTGATCCAAATGTAACAGATAAAAGTCGACCTCCACTGAGGGGATTCGAACCACAAACTCTCAGTACGAGAGTCCAGTGCTCTACCAACTGAGCTAATAGGGAAATTCCCATTAGCTACTGCCAGTAGGAGCACTTTATACCAACACTACTACATACTCCCCCCTCAAGTGAAGCTACGTCCCGGAGCTGTGGGCCACGGGTAGTTGAACTGTTACGGGTCCCGACTGGGTTATAATTGTATTCTTGTGTTAAGAACACACCCAGTCCCTACATCGGCTCCAATGAAACCGGGTGCAGTCTAGGATTTTTTTTTTTTTAATCCTTTTGATGATGTTGATGATGTGATGACCTCCAGGATCCTCACATCCTGTTGGTTAGGGGATCCAATAAAAGAATCCTAGACTGCACCGAGTTGTCCTTTTGTCATAAAAAATGTACCCGGTTTCATTATATAAGATAATATGTTATCGAGGCCGGTCGTTATTTCAGTTATGACGTATTTATCTAGCTTAGCTTAGCGAACACGCCTATCCCGAGTCCGGCCTCCGATAGGACTCGGGATAGGTATAACCTATTAAATATGGTCAATTTTGAAATTTTTAATATGAACACCAAAAGTATAAAAGAGGGGAAAATTGGGGTTAATAAATTTTTACTGCGCCCTTAAAGAGAAATATTAACATTTGTAACCTATATTAATTATTAATATAATATAATTTTGGCACAAATTTAGATGGGCTGGTCTAAAATTAATAATAATTATTAAACAATATTCATTAAGCCCATGGGAGGTTAGGAGGAAAGGCTATAGAGTTGATATAGAGTATACAAAAAAATTAAAAATAATAATAATTTTGGGAAAGGGGCTGCCAGTCATATTCTAAACATTGGTGTGACCAGGTGAGGATCGGGAGGGAGAGGAGTCCGGTCCTACACAAAACCTAAGGCCAAACCGCCTACGCCTATGGCCCCAAAGAATGCCCTAACTCCCGGCATCCCATCCCCTCCCCCCACACACCCCATCGTGTCCAACTGCAGTTCAGTCCAATCCTGGCATATTATTTATCTCGCTGTGGTATATTGACAGAACACTTATATAAGATTATATAAACGTTATATAAGATTATATGATATCGAGGCCGGTAGTTATTTCAATTATGACGTAGTTATTTTAATTATGACGTATTTATCTCGCAGACAGGGCTGAGTTACGTGACCGCGGCTGGTCTCGTTCCCGTCATAGAGATGTTGTCGGAAGTACCCGAACTCGACCCGAACATTCCCGACAAGGAAGGGAACACGCCGCTCATATTTGCAGCCCAGGCTGGTAAGTTACTTTTCAAGTTATTATTTTTAAATTATTTTTAAATTATTATTTGAATGATGTTGTAATTCCACCGTCTCGTTTGTTCCCCAGCCGAAACATATAACCGTATATAAAATGTGTTGAGTGCGTCGTTAAATAAAACATTTCCTTCCTTTCCTTGTTTCCCAGTTTCGGAGGGGTCGTCTGAGGTGGTTGGGTCGAATGATCGAACCCCCCCCCCCCCCCCCCCAGTGGACCAACTCTCTGAGTGTTGTTATATCGAATACCATGGTGTGTTCTTTACTCTCTATGGAAAAGTATATATAAAATATTTCTTGTGGAAAATGGGGAAATGTAGTGGGTGGGAGGATGCATGGATGGATGGATGGATGGATGGATGGTGGATGGGATGATGAATGAATTGATGGTCTGTTGGAAGGATAGAGGTAAGTAAGTATGGATAGACTGATAGATGGATGGATGGATGGATGGATGGATGGATGGATGGATTGATGGTGGATGGATGGATGGATGGTGGATGGATGGATGGATAGATGGTGGATGGATGGATGGTGGATGGATGGATGGATGGATGGTGGATGGATGGATGGTGGATGGATGGATGGATGGTGGATGGATGGATGGATGGATGGTGGATGGATCGTGGATGGATGGATGGTGGATGGGTGGATGGATGGATGGGTGGATGGTGGATGGATGGATGATGGATGGATGGATGGTGGATGGATGGATGGTGGATGGACTGATAGATGGATGGATGGATGGATGGATGGATGGTGGATGGTGGATGGATGGATGGATGGATGGATGGATGGACTGATGGTGGATGGATGGATCGATGGATGGATGGTGGATGGATGGATGGTGGATGGATGCATGGATGGATGGATGGATGGATGGACGGGTGGACGGACGGACGGATGACTGGATAGATGGGTGGGTGGGTGAGCGGATAGATGGATGATGGATGGATGGATGGATGGATGGATGGATGGATGGATGGACGGTAGATGGATGGATTGATATATGGATGGGTGGATGGATGGATGGACGGTGGATGGATGGATGGATGGATGGGATGATGCATGAATGTATGGAAGGATAGAGAATAGATGGATAGAAGAAGTTTGTTTTGTGTAACGACACCATTAGAGCACATTGATGTATTAATCATCGGCTATTGGATGTCAAACATTTGGTAATTCTGACACGTAGTCATCAGAGGAAACCCGCTACATTGTTCCTAATGCAGCAAGGGGTATTTTATATGCACAATCCCACAGACAGGATAGCACATACCACGGCCTTTGATATACCAGTTGTGGCGCACTGGCTGGAACGAGAAATAGTCATATTTAATTATCAAGTCTTAATTCATGAAATTTATTACAACATAGTAAAAAAAATGCATTTCTGTCTCAATCAAACAAAGATCCAAACTTGGAGCACAAATTAGTGTTGATCTTTTTTTCTTGGTGTAGTATAGTATAGTTTATTAGCTTTAAGCCTTCCTCGTCATAGGCCTACATTTCATATACAAATCAATAACATTTAACAGGTGGTGCATATATGGAGGATGAACAATTAAATATGTTGATAACGTAAACATAATGCATTTATAAAATATTTACCAATATTACATAATTCTTTTCTGTTTTGAACAGACAATAACTGCACAAGTTTAAACACAGATGATTTGCGCCAGTAGTATTTCTTATTGATTGTAGTTGATTGTACAATGGACATTTGAAAATAAAGTGATATTCATCCTCTGTATCATTCTGATTACACATCTGACATTTCCGTCGAGACCTTTCAATACCATATTCATATAGTGATTTTAAAATACAGTTATTTGTTTGTAAAAGTTTCAACCAGTACTTAACTATTCTTATTTTTCGAAGTAGTTTATTTTGGTAGTATTAGATTCTCGGAAACACAGTTAGGCTAACAGGGGCGGGACAAGAGGGGAGAGGCTAACATGGGAGGGATAAGAGGGGAGAGGATAACAATACCCAATGTAAACTACTGAGGCTAACGACCTTGACCTAACATCCAGCTCCTTCAAAACAATATTACAGACGTCGACATTCAAACGAGTTTCTTCTTGTCTTCACGAGCAGCCATATTGTTCATAATCCATCGATCTCGGAGATTTACAGGAAATTACTTTAAGACGGAACAATTTTGAAGCAGTTTACTTGAATGCGAGCATTGTTCACGACCATCTTACTCGCGTTTATCGACGATGCTATCACACGGGTAATGGCCGCTTGTTTGCGTATGCACCACAAAGGGAAAAGAGGAAAGTCCAATTTATTGTTAATTAATTTGTCGAAGGGAGGCCACGATCTCTGAAGCCGCTGGAATTTATAGCATTAGTCTGGCAAACATTCCAATAATTGTAGTTAAATATATTCCACTCACATTTACTGATGTGATTTCGTTGCAGAATTTATTACAAATTCATTCGTCCGGTTAATCAGTGCTTTGGAGATGAATCTTCAATCGTGTTTCTGTTAGCGGTTATTCTGTTTGGTGGAGTTTTGTTCAAATGCGCCAAATGAGTATAATCCCGTGCTTACGTCTAGTACATAAAGTTAAAGACATACGATTGGCTGCTCCTAGGTGATGACCCGGTGCCCACAGCCATATAATCCAATGTAATGCATTAAAGTAGTATAATCCAAAGCTTGCGTTTAAAAGTGCGTAAAGTTAAAGACATGTAATCGGTTCCTCCTAGGTGACAACCAAATCGTCCAATGAAATAAGCAACATCGAAATTGACTGCTCTGTGACCTATATGTTAACTTAAAACTGATTTTTTTTCCATGATGCATAAGTCAACGGCAAAAATTAAATTAAAGTTTGTTTTATTTAACGACGCCACTAGAGCACATTGATTTTTTATCTTATCATCGGCTATTGGACGTCAAACATATGGTCATTCTGACACTGCTTTTTAAAGGAAACGCGCTGTCGCCACATATGCTAGTCTTTTACGACAGGCAGCAAGGGATCTTTTATTTGCGCTTCCCACAGGCAGGATAGCACAAACCATGGTCTTTGTTGAACCAGTTATGGATCACTAGTCGGTACAAGTGGTTTACACCTACCCACTGAGCCTTGCGGAGCACTCACTCAGGGTTTGGAGTCGGTATCTGGATTAAAAATCCTATGCCTCGACTGGGATCCTAACCCAGTACCTACCAGCCTGTAGACCGATGGCCTAACTACGATGCCACGGAGGCCGGTAAGTCAACGGCAAACACCGTAAATAAGTCTTAGTTGAAAAAGACATTTAAAGGGACATTCCTGAGTGTGCTGCAACTTTTAAGATGTTATCGACTAACAGAGACTTTTTAACGATTGTAATTACATAGCAAATATATTTTTCTGCATAAAATATTAGTGGCTGTATATTAAACGTGTTTCTGATCGTTCTAATATTTTTACTAGGTTAAATTTCATTTTATTTCCTAAAATATTATTTTTTTGTACGTACGAAATTATTTGAAAACAGAATCCAGTTTGGGCTCCTTACAAATATTAAGACGACCAGAAACACACTGAATGTACAGACACTGATATTCTAAACAAGAAAATGTATTTAATATGTAAGTTTAATCGTAGAAATATTTTATTAGTCGGAAACATCTTACAATGGAGCAAACTCAGGAATGTCTCTTTAAATCTATTTAAAAACTGGGGTTTTAGGATACGTAAAAAGTCGAATACTACATTTGTGTGCTTTAGATATAATTTATCTTACAACTCGTTGTATAAAAAGGTATGTAACTCGCTTTCGCTCTCTGTGTAGTCTGTATGATTCTGACCGTCCAAATGTTTGTAACAACTCAAACTACGTTTCATTCCCGAGCATGAATTATTTCGTACGCGTCTAAAATTACTGAGAGGTAAACTCGAGTTTGCGCTTACTACAAGCATCGGGAAGGAAAATGTTTTATTTAACGACGCACTCAACACAGTTTATTTACGGTTATATGGCGTCAGACATATCGTTAAGGACCACACAGATACTAAGGGAGGAAACCTAGTGCCGCCACGCAATGGGTTACTCTTTCCGATTAGCAGCAAGGGATCTTGTATATGCACCATCCCATAGACAGGATAGCACATACCACGGCCTTTAATGTACCAGTCGTGGTGCACTGACTGGAGCGAAACATAGCCCAATGGGCCCACTGACGGGGATCGATTCCAAACCGACCGCGCATTAAGCGACAAGCATCGGGACGACAAAACTTAAATACGCGATCAAGACCGCATCTCTGTACAATACAGAGTCGAATAGCACTTGGCAAAATAGTGATTGATTTCATGAATATCTATCTAGTACCTTGTCTACAAGAGGACAGCCACTTCCAAGGAGATCATTGCCCCGCGCTGCCATAAAGAGGAATGCCATTCACAAAGAAAATCCTTTACTGCCCATTTCGCCATTCGTGCACTGCAAAGAGGACTGCCGTTCCTAACTAGTTTCTAAAATCAAAACTAGCACACA
>NC_054711.1:15862647-16136190 GCF_016097555.1 Gigantopelta aegis | reverse complement strand
CAGCTGGTCTTGACAAAATTAACGGCCGCCATATTGGCTACTGTACTTCGAGTCACCTCCAGCCACTTCCCCTTTTTATATTTTTATATGTAGGGAAAGAAAGTTTGTTTTGTTTAACGACACCGTTAGAGCACATATATTGGCTACTGGATGTCAAACATATGGTAATTTTGCCACCGTCATAGAGATGAAACCTGCTACAATTTTCCATTAGCAGCAAGGAATCTTTTATTTGCACCATCGCACAGACAGGATAGCACATACCACGGCCTTTGATGTACCAGTCGTGGTGCACTGACTAGAGCGAGAAATAGCCCAATAGGCCCACCAACGGGGATCGATCCTAGACCGACCGCGCATCAAGCGAGCGCTGTACCACTGAGCTATATCCCGCCCTCGATATGTAGGGAAGCGCTAGAGAAAACTCTATGTGATGATTTGGTAATCGTCGATAATCAAATGGTCGCAAGCTATTGTGTCTAAAATATACATTGTTTCCTAAATCTGATGCCACAGAGCCTTAGTTTGATTATTCTTGAGTACAGTCATGATATTAAACTTACATGTTGTTAACCAGTACAAACGCTACAAGAAGAAACCCGAGGCCCCTATTCGTCACCACAAGAAAGTACAGCGCAGGTTCGTTTTGCATAGGGTTGTCGGGTTTCTTCCTGTAGTTCATAATGTCGTTGATTGGCTATATAAAGCAAAACACTAAGCTTTAGAAATAAATTCATACATTGTTATAATAGGACCTGGCTTATTGCTTATACAACTCAAGATACACTTTGTATTTGTTTAACGATACCATTGGAACACATTGATTAATTAATCACTGGCTATTGGATCTCAAACATTTCGTAATTGTGACACGTAATTACAGAGGAAACTCGCTACATTTTTCCTAATGCAGCAAGGGATCTTTTATATGCACTTTCCCACCGACAGGAAAGCACATACCACGGCCTTTGACCAGTTGTGGTGCACTGGTTGGAACGAAGAAAACCCATCTGATCTAAGAGGAATGCTCTACCTTTGATGTACAACATGACTCCTATTTCCTTTATATAGTGTCAGGTCAGCATTATTAAATCATTTCATTTCAACTTATTATCGTGCTTATATATATATATATATATATATATATATATATATATATATATATATATCCAATTAAGGTTCAAGCACGCTATCCTGGGCACACACCTCAGCTATCTGGGCTGTCTGTCCAGGACAGTGGATAAGTTGTTAGTTGGTTAGTGAGAGAGAAGAGGGTGTAGTGACCTTACACCTACCTATTGAGCCCTTAAGAACTTGCTAGGGGATTGAGCCGGTACCGGGCTACCAAATTAATACCTACCAGCCTGTAGTCCGATGGCTTAACCACTGCGGCACCGGGGCTGGTATTATTAAATCAACGACAGAAATTACCTGATACTCTAACAAGGTATGTATGTAATTTGGCTTCACAATCTCGCTTACAAAGAATTACCTACGATCAATAAACATTAATTAGTTTATTAGCGATCCATTGTCATTCCCAGTCGGGCAGTGCTTTCAAACGTAGTCTATATTACAATACACAAGACCTTTTGTAACAATGTCCGATAATTCTGATCGCTTCTTCCCTTTTGATCTGCACTACCAACGTGTGTAAAACAATTTTTTTAAATTGAATCAAATTAAATAGAATAGAATTGAATTGAATTAAATATTTAAGCAGATACATTAACAGACCAATAAATACATTTACACGAAACAAAATAGATATAGGTAGACAGACAGCAGACAGACAGACGGGTAGCTAGATAGACAGACAGAAAGACAGACAGACATATAGATAGATGTAGATAGAAAGACAAACAGGCAGACGGATATATAGACAGACAGGCAGACAGATATATAGATAGATGTAGATAGAAAGGAAAAAACCCGATAGAAAAATAAACACACACAAACACATAAATATATATATATATAGAGAGAGAGAGAGAGAGAGAGAGAGAGAGAGAGAGAGAGAGAGAGAGAGAGAGAGAGAGAGAGAGAGAGGAGAGAGAGAGAGAGAGAGAGAGAGAGAGAGAGAGATTGGATATATAGTACAGAAAGAACGATAGCAATATAGATAGATAAACAATGAAACCAGCAAATATATAACTAAAATAAAGCAAATAAAAGCTCCCCATCAGCACCGCCTTAACACGGCTTGTTAACCATTCCTTGTTTTCGACCGCCGTATACTACGTTCTATCCCCACTATAAATGTTTTACGGCTCCCCGGTGACTTCACGTTATTTCCGACCGCTGGACTTCAACACATTTAATTCCACATCCGTCTGTGCCTTGCCGCTGTGCCCACTCAAAGCTGTTTTTATTACCGTGGTATACGACGGTGCTGAAGCCCGCGATATTGAAATGCCTATTGCTTTCGCACGACTCTGTATGAAGAGTTCGTTTTCTGACGCTTAGGTTTTGATACTGAAATAGAGACTTAATTGCCACCTCAAAAACATCTAAAACCAGATGGGGAAACGAAACAAAGAATATATGTTTTACATCCGTATTCACGTACATTTAAAATATATTGTATGTATAGAGAATGTTACATAAGTGGCCGTTAGATACCATTCATCTTATAATTGGCTGTTTAAATGTGTGTTGCCTTATATAGTATACGTGAAAGTGAGTTGGATACCTTATTAAGCAACGAGTTGTAAGATAAATTGTATCTAACGGACAAGAATATAGTATTGTATTTCTTACTTATACCTCACTTCCGGTTTTGTGGCCATGGTTTCGCCTCGGAGGCCCCACGTCTAAAACTGAAGAGATAGCCACCAATATACTTCGTAAAGTATGGATATAACTGTTGCATATCATGACAAACTAAAGTTTTAATACATTTATATTTACGTAATTTATTATCATTATAACAAAACCCCAACTCTTTATCATATAAAGTTAGCAAAACGTGTCAATGACATTTTTAAAAGAGATTGTTTTGTTGCTGTTGTAATATATTCAGATTAACTGGTGTCACAAAGGCGGTGGTATGTGCTATCCTTTCTGTGGGGTGATGCATGTAAAATATCCCTTTGCTGCTAATTGAAAAGAGTAGCCTATGTATTGGCGAGAGCGGGTTTCCTCTCTCATTATGTGTGTGGTCCTTAAGCATATGTCCGACGCCATATAACCGTAAATAAAACATGTTGAGTGCGTTGTTAAAAAAGCATTTCCTTCTACGCGCGTGTGTGCGCGTATGTGTGTGTACACGCGCGCGCACGCACACTTGTATATATAATGTGTTTCTGGTTATTTCATATGTTTGTAGTAGACCAAACTGGATTTTACCATATACAGAATCTCACATTCTAAATACGAAAATGCATTTAATGTGTAATTTTCGTTATTAAAAAGGTTCTTGTTAATCATATTTTACTTCATGCTACGCTTATTACATAACATACATGTATTCTAATTTGAATGCTTCCACTGATATGTTTTTAACCAAATTGCCAATACATCAAACTAGAAAAGAAGACATATGAAGACTATTAAGTTTAACAGAATCAAAAACGAAATCGTAGAAGGTTGACAATAAACAAACATTCAGTTTACGTCACAAGGGAGGGCGTAATTCGGAAATACAAAAAAAATCTGAAGATTTCTTTATTTAAAATAGTTTTTAAAATAATAATAGAAAGAAAAAGAAGACAAAGATAGGATTACAGCTTCACAAACACCGCGATATTATATTGATGTGTGTGTTGCATTAGTTATAAGTATCGTAATGGAAAATGTCGACTTTCTATCAAAGTCGGCGCTAAATTATCGAATTTATGTATAACGTGCAGTAATCTCCATATGGTATATGGACGGGACGTAGCCCAGTGGTAAAGCGCTCGCATGATGCGCTGTCAGTCTAGGATCGATCCCCGTCGAGAAATAGACAAACTGGCCCACTTCTCGTTCCAACCAGTGCACCAGGAGAGGTATATCAAGAGCCGTGGTATGTGCTGTCCTGTCTATGGGATGGTGCATATGAAATATCCCTAGCTACAAATGGAAAAATGGAGCGGGTTTCCTTTCAAAGACTATATGTCAAAATTACCAAATGTTTCACATCCACTAGACGATGATTAATAAATAAATGTTCTCTTGTGCGGTCGTTAAACAAAATGAACTTGTTTTATTATTGTGTTGTTGAATAACAACGAAATAAGTAAATATTCAACACAAATGTATTTTTGTGTATGCCTTTTTTCCGCGTATTAGATCAATCTCTGTGACGTAGGTTGACAGGTATAATTCGGTCATGAAATATCGAGCATAAATGTACATTTTTACCATGTATTTTCATTATTCTATCCACGATATTAGTTATAATCCATGTAAAATGCGTAGTGATTCGTTTGAAACCCTCTATTCAGTAGCTATTTGGTGGTAATCGGTGGTGTCGTGGTTAAGCCATCGGACATAAGGCTGGTAGGTACCGGCTCCAACCCAAAGCAAGTTTTAACGACTCAGTGGGTAGGTGTAAGACCACTACACCCTCGTTTCTCTCACTAACCACTAACAATTAACCCACTGTCCTGGACAGACAGCCCAGATAGCTGAGGTATGTGCCCAGAACAGCGTGATTGAACCTTAATTGGATAAAAACACGAAAATAAGTTGAAATGAAATGAAAATTGTTGTTATCCAGCTTTACGTTCATTTTCTTTTCTAGAATATGAATATTTAATATCTGTATACTTTCCTATTCAATGTATTTTTAGCCGTCCCATTGTTAGTGATAACTCAGTATGGATTTTTTGCATACATTAATTTCGTATATAATATTTATTTATTTTTTCTCTCTTCCAAACACCAAACCAAATTTTACATAATTAGATCAAAGGGAATCTCGAATGTATTTATTGATATTTTGCATTGTAATTCAAATATTTTTTATAGGTTATATATATATATATATATATATATATATATATATATATGTATATATATATATACTGAATGACGTAAATAACGCAATGGATATTCATCGAATATTTTCTTATTAAAGGGACATTCCTGAGTTTGATGCAACTTTTAAGGTGTTATCAACTAACAGAGCCTTTTTAATGATTGTAATTATATCAAATATATTTTTCTGGATAAAATATTAGTGGCTGTATATTAAACGTGTTTCTGATCGTTCCAATAGTTTACTAGGTTTAATTTCATTTTATTTCCTAAAATATTATTTTTTTGTACGTACGAAATTATTTGAAAACAGAATCCAGTTTGGGCTTGTTACAAATATTAAGACGACCAGAAACACATTGAATATACAGACACTGATATTCTAAACAAGAAAACATATTTAATATGTAAGTTTAATCGTAGAAATATTTTATTAGTCGGAAACATCTTACAATGCAGCAAACTTTAAAATGTTGTATTATATAATATTATATTAAGCATGCGGACAAATATGATTTTGTTAACGACTGTAAATAAAAAAGGATATTGTTCAAATCGGAAAAACAAAATGATTAAGATGTGTTTCAAACACAAAAAAAAACACACAAAAAAACACACAAAAAAACCCTCACACAACTTGATTTTACTGCAACAACAGAGTTTGAACTTTTCTGAACATTTCTTATTGTGGTATATTAAAGAAAGTCAGAAAAAAACCCCATACATTTCATTTCATTTCAACTTATTTTCGTGCTTATATCCAATTAATGTTCAACCTCAGCTATCTGGGCAGTCTGTCCAGGACAGTGGGTTAGTGGTTAGTTGGTTAGTGGTTAGTGAGAGAGAAGAGGGTATAGTGGTCTTACACCTACCCACTGAGTCGTTAAAACTTGATCTAGGTGGGAGCCGGTACCGGGCTGCGAACCCTGTACCTACCAGCCTTATGACCGATGGCTTAAACAAAAAAACACACAAAAAAACCCAAAATAAAACAGCCAACAACAACAACAACACAAAACAAAACACAAAAAACACACCAAAAAACACACCATAAAACCGGTTGCATTTATAGGGAGACAGGTACAGGGAACGATGTTCATATTAGTGGTGTTCCAATGGTGGATAATAATCGAAAATTGATCGGATTGTTACCAATTTGTAATTTCACCGCATGCATACTATATAAGATCTGATATTTCTATAAGAGATTATTCAGTGAAATACCATTGCGTTATTTATGTTTCTCAGTGTATTACCCAGATGTATGGCGTGCAATAAAATTAATCTGCTGTATATTTTGATGGACTGCAAACTCGGAAATAAAGCCATTAAAATACAGCAGTGTTCCATTAGAAAACTGAAACCACACAATGCTAATGACACCGTGTTATTGTTTGGGGGCGGGATTTACCTCAGTCGGTTAAGCGCTCGTCGGAGGTGTTTACGTCGCAGGATCAAACCACATCGGTGGATCCATTCAATTGATCCGGGTTTTTTATTATTATTTTATTTTTTATATGTTCTTGTTCCAACCAGTGTACCACAACTGGTCAAAGACCAAAGGCCGTGGTATGTACTTTCTTGTCTATGGGAAACTGCATATAAAATATATCTTGCTGCTAATGAAAAAGTGTAGCGGGTTTCCTCTGAGTCAGAATTACCAAATGTTTGATATCCAACAGCCGATGATTAATTAATCAATGTGCTCTAGTGGTGTCGTTAAACAAAACAAACGTTAACTGTTATTGCTTAGTAATGCAGTCATAAGGCTGGTAGATACTGGGTTCCAATCCCGGTGACAAACTACTAAATGTCTGACATCCTGTAGCCGATGATTCATTAAATAATGCGCTCTAGTAGTGTCGTTAAACATAATAAATTAAGGGATCTTTTATACGCACCATCCCACAGACAGGACAGCACATACGACGGCCTTTGGTATACCAGTCGCGGTGTAATAATGAATAGATACGCAAACTTGTACGGAGACACATGAATGAAATTTACTCAACCTATTTGCATAGAAAGTGATTGCTGCGGATTACGCATTATGTATGCGTATTCATATTCGTATCCATACGTAGTGCGGGCAAATGAAATTTGCGACTAAATGTGTGACGTCAGTGATCGTGTGCGAGTTGGGGTTGGGTTTTTTAAAACTTTTTTTTTCTTTTCAATTTTTGTTTTTTTTAAACTTTTTTTTCTTTTCAATTTTTTTTTCGTTTTTGTTTTTTTCTTCTTCTTCTTTTCTATTTACGGCTGCGGTTCTAATTCTAATAAATACGTGACGTAGATCTTCCCATTTATATTTTATTGTTAAGGATCCTTGGGGAAACCATTGCTTGCTACAAATGACAGCAACTTTATTGCCAGCAAATACAACTTCTTTTAGATTCTTTAAATATGTGTGAACATGTTTAATCTGCAGTTAGTACTGAATGGTAGAACTACTTTAAGCGGTAAAGCACTAGCTTCATGCGCGGTCGGTCTAGGATCGATCCCCGCCGGTGGGCCCATTTGGGCTATATCTCGTTCCAGCCAGTGCACCACGACTGGTATATCAAAGGCCGTGGTATGTGCTATCTTGTCTGTGGGATGGTGCATATAAAATTATCCCTTGCTAGTAATGGGAAAATGTAGCAGGTTTCCTCTCTAAGACTATATGTCAAAATTACGAAATTTTTGACATCCAATAGCAGATGATTAATAATTCAATGTGATCTAGTGATATTGTTAAACTACTTTAAATGATACTTCACACATATGATCTAGTGGTGTCGTTAAACAAAACAAACTAACTTTAAGAAACAAATATCCTTGCCACGCACCTGCCATTTGCCATCAGCACCGGCCTCGGCGGTGTCGTAGTGAAGCCATCGGACATACGGCTGGTAGATACTGGGTTCGCAGCCGTGTACCGGCTCCTACCCCCGAGTTTTAATGACTCAGTGGGTAGGTATAAGACACCTACACCCTCTTCTCTCTTATTAACCACTAACCACTAACAACTAACAACTAACCCATTGTCTTTGACAGACAACCCAGATAGCTGATATGTGTGCCCAAGACAGCGTGCTTGAAACTTTATTGGATATAAAGCACGGAAATATGTTAAAATTAATTAATGCCATCAGCTTTTGCTGTGGGCTTAGTCTGACAACTTCGGAGAGTGTTCAGAAGTTACTTCAGGCATTGTTAAGAGACACTTGTAACCACCTACTATGCTCCCCTACTACCGGCGGTCGTTAGTTAGTGCCGTGGGCCAGACAAGCTTTATTAGCGGCGGAGGACGAGGTTGTCAGGTGGTGAAGGGAAGGAAGTACACATTCTGTTGTTATTTATTAAATAAGGAAGACGCAGTTGGACGTGCGTAACATAAAAACAGAAACGTTTACTGTGCCAAGCTTTTACTTTTTATCTTTACTAGTAGTTAATTATTTAACCACATGCAATTTAGCAATGACGTTTCACCAATGCCAATGGCACAGTTTCAAGCAGAACTTGGACAGACGCCAAGTTGTAGTCTCGGTTATTTTAGACACTAGTTCGAAGAAGGAAGGAAATGTTATATTTAACGACGCATTCAACACATTTTATTTACGGTTATATGGCGTCGGACATATGGTTAAGGACCGCACGGATATTGAGAGAGGAAACCCGCTGTCGCCATTTCATGGGCTACTCTTTCCGATTAGCAGCAAGGGATCTTTTACCATCCCACAGACAGGATAATACATACCACGGCCTTTGATATACCAGTCGTGGTGCACTGGAGTGAGAAACAGCCCAATGGGGCCACCGACGGGAATCGATCCCAGACCGACCGCGCATCAAGCGAGCGCTTTACCGCTGGGTTACGCCCGCCCAGACACTAGCCCGAGCGCACTCTTTGCTCTACGTCACCACAAGAAAGTAAGGGTTTGTTTCGCATAGTGACGTCGGGTTTCTTCTTGTAGCGTTTGTACTGGTTAATAACATGTAAGTTTAATATCATGACTGGACTCGAGAATAATCAAACTAAAGCTCTGTGGCATCTGATTAAGGAAAACAATGTTTATTTTAAACACAGTAGCTGGCTACCATTTTGTTGTCTGAGATTGCCAAAGTATTACACACATTCCTCTCTGCCCCTACCTTACAGCATATCAATAAAGGGAAGGTTAAAGGTGACTCGAGCTATTTAGACACTTGCCGAAATATAAGTTTGGAAGGGTTGCGTTTAAAACCCGATAATACCGACAAAAAAAGGTAACGGGTTTGATTAGTTTAATCTGTCACACGGACGAAAAGAGGTAACGGGTTTGATTACTTGAATCTGTCACACGGACGAAAAGAGGTAACGGGTTTGATTAGTTGAATCTGTCACACAAACGAAAAGAGGTAACGGGTTTGATTAGTTGAATCTGTCACACAGACGAAAAGAGGTAACGGATTTGATTGGTTGAATCTGTCACACAGACGAAAAGAGGTAACGGGTTTGATTAGTTGAATCTGTCACACAGACGAAAAGAGGTAACGGGTTTGATTAGTTGAATCTGTCACACAGACGAAAAGAGGTAACGGGTTTGATTAGTTGAATCTGTCACACAGACGAAAAAAGGTAACGGATTTGATTGGTTGAATCTGTCACACAGACGAAAAGAGGTAACGGATTTGATTGGTTGAATCTGTCACACAGACGAAAAAAGGTAATAATTTTGATTGGGTGAATCCTAGGACTGATTACCGTTATTTATATTTCATTTAATTTAACAACTTTACTGACAGAGTTGTTTCCCTTCCTCTTCCTCTTTCTTCTCCTTTTCCTCCTTTCTTTTCTCCTCCCTTCCTTTCTTTATTATCGTCTTTTCTCTCTCTAACCCTATCTCTATCTATTCCCCTCTGTATCTATCTCCCCTCTTTCCCTCTCTCCTCCATCCCTCTCTCTCTCTCTCTCTCTCTCTCTCTCTCTCTCTCTCTCTCTCTCTCTCTCTCTCTCTCTCTCTCTCTCCCCCCCCCCTTCTGTGGGGCGTGACGTAGCTCAGTGGTAAAACGCTCGCTTACTGCGCGGTTGGTGTGGAATCGATCCCCGTCTGTGGGCTCATTGCGCTATTTCTCGTCCCAACCAATGCACCACGACTGGTACACAGAAGGCTGTGTTATGTGCTGTCCTGTCTGTGGGATGATGCATAGGCCTATAAAAGATCCCTTGTTTCTAATGGGGAAAAGTAGCGGGTTTCCTCTCTAAGACTATATGTCAAAATTACCAAATATTTGACATCTGATAACCATTGATTAATAAATCAATGTTATCCAGCGGTGTTAAACAAAACAAACTTTAACCCCCCCCCCCCTCTCTCTCTCTCTCTCTCTCTCTCTCTCTCTCTCTCTCTCTCTCTCTCTCTCTCTCTCTCTCTCTCTCTCTCTCTCTCTCTTTCTCACCACCTCCTTCTGTCTACCTACTCACACCTCCACACTCATCTGGGATAGAGCCGGTAATAAGATTCGAACGCATTACCTACAAACCTTAAACCCCAAGACGAAAGCTGTACGCCACCGAGACCGGTGGAATTTGACAGAGCTGCTCATCAAATAACTACAAGCTGTGAGCAGATCTCATCAGTTTCATCCCTCGGGAATCTCCGCCAACAAGTCGACCAGTGACGGAGAAAATTAAATTTCGGGAAGTTACGTGAAGCATATTTATTTTAATTACCCTGAGACATTTCTGGCCGGATTCTCGTACCGACGGCTCATTATCTTTAACTAATAGTCTAGCACAGGGCATGCGATATCACGGAAGTTCACGAACGTGGAAAGAAAAGTAATGTCACGTGTCTAATTACTAACGCTTTGGTGATTTAAATTAGCCTCTGCTGACGGTATATTTATAGACAAATGTCACATTTATAGACGTCATTTCGTATTTAAAATAGGCCGTGAAGTCTAATTTATAAAACTGCGTTCTGCATTCAACATGACTGAGTAGAGAACGAATTTATAGACGTCAATTCGCATTTAACATGACCTGAGCAGACGACGAATTTATAGAATTTGTTTCGCATTAAAACAAAAGTTGATTTAAATTTGGTACGGTGTTATTATATTTAATTAAAGCTATGCTGACAACTCTGGTTTTCATATCAAATACCCATGCTGACATTAAATTCAGTCGCTCACTAAACTGTTTTTTGCGCCTAACGTTAAACAAATGTTATATGGTAGAAGACGATGGTACCAGTCAAATTGTTCGCGAGCGCTCGGCTTCCTGAACACGCTTCTGTTGCTGACGAAACATTCATAGACACCGTTACGAACCGAAACAATATGACATTGTGTAAATAAAACATCCCCCCACCCCCACCCACCCCCCCCCCACCCCAACGACACCACTAGAGCAAATTGATGTATTAATCATCGGCCATAAGATGTCAAACATTTGGTAGTTTTCACACATCTTCTTAGAGAGGAAACCCACTACATTTTTCCATTAGTAGCAAGAGATCTTTTATATGTACCATCTCACAGACATGCCACGACCTTTGATATAACATTCCAAAGACCCCTTTCCAAATTTAGAATGTGTTTACTTCAGTAGACAATGGTCTAAGACGATCGAGGTGGAAGGCGGGGGTGGGGGAGGGGGGGGGGGGGGGCTTGGGTGTTCATTAAAACTGTAATCGTGTTTTGCATTAGCAGACTTTTATAGCATAGAAAGATGATATTGTGAGTTTATTAAAACCATAATTGGGTTTTGCATTAGAAGCCAATGTTAATGGAAGCGAATGGGAGAGATTCTGTATAGTTTCGTAGTGTTGTGGCTGTGTGTTGCACCAGAAAACTGTGTTATATAGAACTGACGGACAAGACTGCAACTATTCGTAAACGTATAACTGTTAAAGTTAAGGTTTCTTCTCTTTAGCGACACCACTAGAGTACAGCGCAGGCCCACATGGACGGTATCTTGAGTTGGGAGCACCATGGCATTGGCTAGTAGAGGGTTGGGGCAGTCTCTAATGGGGTTTGGGGTGGCACAAGCCATATTTTATTTAAACAGAGAAACAAGAAATCAAATATTTCATAATTTGTTAAGCGTGACCTTGTCCTCTACATTGTTCCATTAACAGAAAGAGATCCTTTATATGCACATTCCCACAGACAGGAGGACACACTCAACACATTTTATTTACAGTTACTAGTATATGGCGTCAGACATATGGCTAAGGACCACACATATATACTAGAGAGAGGAAACCCGCTGTCGCCACTTCATAGGCTACTCTTTTTCGATTAGCAGCAAGGGATCTTTTATATGCACCATCCCACAGACAGGATAGTACACACCACGGCCTTTGTTACAGCAGTTGTGGAGCACCGGCTGGAACGAAAAATAACCCAATGAGCCCACCGACGGGGATCGATCCTAGATCGATGTCACATCAAGCGGCCACCGTACCACTGCGATACGCCCAGACAGGACTGCATGTGCAACCGACCCCTGAGGTAATTCGATCTCACGACGCAAAGAACCTCAGGCGATCGCTCTAGATACCAACTGAGTTAGATCCCGCCACAGAGGAAGTACTGTCTTATTTATGCTGCATAATTTATATTCTATTTCGGAAATACGACACCCTCAAGATATTTAGAGAAGATTCCTTCCCCCTCCCCCGAGTTGTCCAGCCCGTCCGCCTATGCAGAACTTTCTAAGTGCGCAAATGAACTGCCTACAGCCATAGAATTTTTCCCATTAAGACCAAACCAAGCGAAAATGTAGAGCTTTCTGGCCATTATTTATTTTATCGATTGGTTTGTGATACTGTGACTGATAATGGAGGAATGCCCGACAGGCTAGACTATCTGAGAATCAACCCAGTGCCAAATATAGTGTCTCTCTGCTGAGTTTAATTATTCGGTGCCAGGTGATTAAGAAGTCCCGTGCACTTGTAAGATTATGTACAATGTCTTCATTGACCATTGACTTTAAGGCTCGTAGGCATTGGGTTCGTGTCACTGTATCGGTTTCTACCTTGTGTTATTTATTTTATTTTATTTAAAAATGTTGAGGGGGGATGGGTGGGTTGGTTAACTGCACCACTAGATCACATTGATTAATTAATGATCGGTTAGTGGATGTTAACTATTTGCTAATTCCGACACAGTTTTCAGAGGAAGCCTGGTTAATGTTTGCTTTGTATTAGCAAGGGATCTTTTATATGCATTTTTCCACAGACAGGACAACACATACCACAGTTTTTTTTATTATAGCCCAGTTAGTTAGAGAAGTATAAGGCCATTACACAGAGGCGCTTCTCTCCTCTCTGTCTCTGTCTCTCTCGCTCTGTCTCTGTCTCTCTCTTCGTATGTCTGTCGCTCTCTCTGTCTATGTGTGTCTCTCTCTCTCTGTGTCTCTCTCTCTCTCTCTCTCTCTCTCTCTCTCTCTCTCTCTCTCTCTCTCTCCTCTTCGTCTCTCTTTCTCTGTCTACTCTCCTCTCTCTCTCTCTCTCTGTTCCGTTGTCCGTCTCTCCTTCCATCCGCTTACCTTTTTTCTGTCTATCTTTTACCTGTTCCTCTCCCTCCTCCTCTCCCTGGCTCTGTCTTCCTGTTGTATCTCTCTCCCATCTCTCTCTCTCTTCCCTTCTCTCTCTCTGCTCTTCTTTTGTCCGCTTCCAGCCCTTACCTTTTCTTTCTTTTTCTCTGCATCCTTTTCCGCGTGTATTTCTCTACCTGTCTTCTATTGCCTTTTATCTTTCTTTTTTCTCTGCATCTTTTCCGCGTGATAGCAAGGGATCTTTTATATGCATTTTTTCCGACAGACAGGACAACACCATGACCCAGTCCCCCCTTTGATTATAGCCCAGTTCGTTGGAGAAGTCTAAGGGCCCTTACACAGAGGCGCTTCCTTCCTCTCTTCTCTCCTGTCTCTGTCTCTGTCTCGTATCTCTCCCTGTGTCCTCCTGTCTTGTGTGTGTCATCTCTCTCTCTCTCTCTCGCTAAAAAAAAATCTCTCTCTATCTCTCTCTCTCCTCTCTCTCTCTCTCCTCTCATCTCTCTCTCCCTCTGGCACTCCTCTCTCCTTGTCCTCTTTCTCTCTCCCTCTCTCTGTGGTCCAATCCCCGTCCCCTCTCTTTCATGTTTTTCTCATAAAT
This sequence comes from Gigantopelta aegis, assembly GCF_016097555.1. Taxonomy (NCBI): domain Eukaryota; kingdom Metazoa; phylum Mollusca; class Gastropoda; order Neomphalida; family Peltospiridae; genus Gigantopelta; species Gigantopelta aegis. Next base: position 16,122,100 of record NC_054711.1, on the reverse strand, counting down.
ATTGTCGGAATTGTATAAATAGTATACGCACTTTCTAGATCATAATTATATACCTAGATTTCGCCTCTGCGCTCGATTCTTCCACTTCATCTAAAGATGTCCCCAGGTGCTATTAGCTACCTCTTAAATCAGTAATTACGAACCACATGGATTTGCTAGCACTTCAGGTAATTTGATTTATCAGTTCTTCTATATGATTCCTTTCTACCACGTGTGCCTATGTCGCCTGACCGTGTATTAGCCAGGGATCTTTTATAATCATTACACAGATAGAGAGAGAGACAGACCCGAGACCACATAGAGACAGAGGAGAGTTAGAGAGAGGTTAGAGAGAGAAGAGAGAGAGGAGCGGCCAGAGAGCGACGAGATGCGAGTGAGTGAGAGTCTCTCTGTGCTCTGTATCTCTGTGATCTCCTGGACCTCACGTGGGTGGTCTCTCTCTTTCTCTGGGTAAAATCTAAGTCTCTCAGAAGCAAAAACTCGACTCTAAACGTCTCATCTCTCTCCAAATCTCTCGAGTTCTACTCTCATACTCTCATTCAAGCAGAGTAGCCCATGAAGTCTCGGACAGCGGGTTTCTCTCTCTCAATCTGTCTGGTCCTAACTCAATGTCTCTGATCGCCAATATCTCCGTATGTTTTTCTCAATAGAATGTTTGAGTGCGGAATCGTATAGAAGTAGGATACGCACTTTCTAGATTCTTTAAATTCAAGGCATATGTTTCTGGCATTTCAGCGCTCGATTTGTTGGGAATTCTGTCCTTCAAATTAAGATCGTTCCCCAGTGTGCTTGGCCTTAATATGTCTTCACATCAGAAACATAAAAAAAAAACCTTTTTTGGGCAGAACATACTAAACAGGGAGTTTATCTTTATCATTTTCTTATATGAATTCTTCGTATATGCATACGTAAAATGTGTGTTTGTTTACCTGTACATTTATGTGCGTATATGTGTTTGTGTATAACTGTGTGCAAATGTTTGTTGTGGAGCATATGAGTTAGAAGAGAGAGACGAGAGAGAGAGCGAGAGAGAGAGCGAGAGAGAGAGAGAGAGAGATAGAGAGAGAGAGAGAGAGAGAGATGATAGAGGAGAGAGACAGAGAGACGAGGATAGCGAGAGACAGAGAGAAGAGAAGAGAGACAGAGAGGAAGAAGAAGAGCGACAGAGAGAAAAGACAGATATATGAGAGGGAGAGCAGAGAGAGACACAGAGACACAGAAAGACCAGAGACACCGAGAGAACGCTGTGGGGAAGGAAAGGTTGGGAATATGTTGCCGCTGGGCTCCATATGCTTCTCCTAACGATAAACACGCAAGGAGTCCCTTTTATAATATACACTTTCCAACCGACTGGTACATTGCCTTAATTAAAAGGGTGTGCGTTGGCCTATCGTACTGGTGGAGGCGGGTGGGTGTGGGGGCGGGGGTGGTATGTCCTCTCTCTCTTCTCTCTCTCTCTTCTCTCCTCTCTCTCCTCTCCTCTCTATCTCGCTCTCTCCTCTATCCTGTGTGTGTGTTGTGGGTGTGGTGTTATCTCAATCCATAGTGTGGGGGCGATCGATCCTACAACCAATCAATTTCCGCAAAGAGTACATCCCACCCCCATAGCTTTTTTTTTTTTGCTTCGCTCGTTTTACTTCAGTGTCCAGTAGCGTTTTAAATGAACCCCTGAGTGGTGTTTTTTCTGAACTAATTATAGAACCCGTTCATAAAATGAAGAATGAAGAAAACAATTTTCCTTATTACTTGGAAACCACAGGGACATTGTCGCACGCGAAAACGTTGTCTAAGCTTTATGCAAATGCCCTCTACTCCCACTCCCACTCCAACTCCCACTCCCCAAGCGTGAAAATATATTATCAAAAATATTTTTTGCTATTTGTTCACGTTATTAATAGGGTGCTCGTTACAAATAATAATAATAATAATAATAATAATAGTAATAACAATATGAAATAATAATAATAATAATAATAATAATATAAAATAATAATAGTAGTAACAATATAAAATAATAATATATAATATATAATAATAATAATAACAATTTTATTATAATAATAATAAAAACACTAATAATAATATAAAATAATAATAATAACACCCCCACCCTCGTCCACATCCCACCCTCGTCTACACCCCACCCTCGTCCACACTTCACCCTCGTCCACACCTCACCCTCGTCCACACACCCACCCTCGTCCACACCCCCACTTGTTTGACCAAGACTATTCCTACCATTGCATTGAAGGCTGGTAGGTACTGGGTTCATATCCTGGTACAGTCTTCAACACAGAATGGTCAGATTAGCACAGAGGCGTACACTATTAAAACAATGTCTTTCTTAAGCCAAGTTTCCGCAAAATCTGCAGCTGGGTGCCAACCGACGCAGACCAAAGAAAATATGTACGGAAAGGGGACAGATGGGCGGCGTCGTACAGGTCCATCCAGGGCTTGATCCAGGATTTTGTAAAGGGGGTGGTGGTCATGAAAGTAAAAGAAAACGTTAACGTTTGTTTTATTTAACGTCACCACTAGAGCACATTGATTACTAATCATCGGCTATTGGACGTCAACCATTTGATCATTCTGACATAGTCATAGAGGAAAACCGCTAAATTGTTTCCCATTATTAGCAAGGGATCTTTTATATGCACCATCCCACAGACAGGATAGCACATACCACGGCCTTTGATATAGATAAAAAAAACAAAGGCAGTTTGAGTATGTAGAAAGCAAATGTCTCGAGTTTACAAAGGGAGTTAGATCTGTAGAACGGTTCTGGAGTATGCTCACCAGAACATTTTAAAATAAAGGTGCTCAGAGACGCGTTTTCTGAAGAAAAAAAATCAATGGTAAAGCGTCCGCTTGATTCGCTATCGGTGTTGGATCGATCCCCGTCGATAGATCCATTGGGCTATTTCTCGTTCCAGCCAGTGCTCCACAACTGGTGTAACAAAGGCCGTGGTGTGTACTATTCTGTCTGTGGGATGGTGCATATAAAATATCCCATGTTGCTAATCGAAAGAGTAGCCCATGAAGTGGCGACAGCGGGTTTCCTCTCTCAATATCTGTGTGGTCCTTAACCATATGTCTGACGCCATATAACCGTCAATAAAATGTGTTGAGTGCGTCGTTAAATAAAACATCTCCTGCCTTCTGGAAAATTTAGTGTTGTATAGTTCATACTTAAATTTAAAAAACAAACAAAAACAAACAAAAAACAACAACAAAAACCCCCAAACAAAACCATCATTAAAAAAGGCAGGGGCGGGAGGTCACCTGTGACCCACCCCTCTGGATCCGCCAGTCTGCGACAATGTTTCGACAAATGTTTTCTTTGATATACGTCAGTCTGCGTTGTTCGTTGATCTGCTGCAGATTTTATGAAAACCAGTGCGGATAAATAAAGAGTTACGTGTTTGAACTTCGAGTGGATGAAAAGACGAAAAGAAATTAAATGAATTAAATCTATCATTCTTAGTAATGTGGAAAAAATCTTTAAAGAAGCCACCAAAAAGCGTGTGATGAATGTTAAGTGCATGTTTTAGAAAAAAAAAGATATGTATAACGAAGCGAGGAAAGAACTCTTTCGCGAAGTAATCTCCCTTTGATAGGCAGGTAGATTATGGAAGACTTATAAGCACCAGGCCAACTTAATCTCTGGATTTTTTTCTTGCTTAAATTCGAAGCTAGAAAATAAAATATAGAGCGAATTAAATTAAAAAGGATGAAATTAAAAAAAAAAAAAAAAAAAACTCAAACCAAGAGGAAAAAATGGCCCATTGATTTTTTAAAGCCAAGGTCATATCTAACATGATAAAGGAATGGAAGATGATTAACTAACAGAAAAAAACATATTAAAAAATATCTCTTTGATGTGTGTTTTAAAATCAAAACAAATAACAAACCGACAGAAGCTATTGTATTATATGTTTTTAATACATTGGTAGTCCAGGGGCCCGTTCCACAAATCGATCTTAGCACTAAGATCACCTGAGTGCATAAGGTAGCTGTGCACTTAAGGTGATCTTAGGGCTAAGGTCGCTTTGTGGAACGGGGCCCAGAAAGTGAACTTTTATTAAAAATTGAATTGCTACGTGGAATTGTCGAGGTTAATATTGCACAGAGAAATAGACAGAAGCTATTTTATTATATGTTATTTACTACATTGGTATTATTTAAGACCGGAAATTGAAAGTCCAGAAAGTGAACTTTTATTAAAATTGAATTGCTACGTGGAATTGTCGAGGTTGCACAAAGAGACAGACAGAAACTATTTTATCAGATGTTATTTACTACATTGATATTATTTAGAATCAAAGTCCAAAAAAATTCAGCCTCTTCTTCGTTGTCCTTTGATTAACTCTACGGAGTTATTCTTTGAGTAAATTCTTCCAAATTTGAACGTAATCCTCGACAAGAATGAACCACGGATGCAATCACTTCCAAGTCCCTTTGCGCTTAACGTATTTATCCGCGAGGACTGGCAAGTGTAAACATAATGAGCCTCTTATCACCTAGGTCCAACTGAAAGATGAAATTACAACACAAGGCAGTCAAAGAGATTTACCATGAATATCCCAGGACTAACACGAGAAATGGGAAAAAAGGACGGCTGTTCTTGAAGTGAGAAAATTCCTTTGAAGACATACGTCTGGGAAATCAATAAGGGAGAGCATTATTGAAAATGACAAGGATTCAGGGACTAATTCTTGCGGCTCCGCGGCAAATAAAATCCTCAGTTTTCAATGGACATTGTCTCGTCAAAGTCATAAAGACGTGAGAAGGTCTTCACAAATCGCTTTGATATGTTAGTAACTAATTGCGAGGGTCTGTCGCGGTAATACTGTATTTTAAAATGTACTTTAAGCCTCCATTTGGCCTCATCATTTGCTAATGTTACCACATAAGACACAAATGGAGTTTTAATAAACTAGGGTGTTTGGAACATTGCTTGAACATCGATTGTATATAATCAAAGACAATTTTAATAATAAAAAATAAGTTTGTTTTGTTTAACGACACCACTAGAGCACATTAATAATCGGCTATTGGAGGTCAAACATTTTGTCATTTTTGACATAGTGTCTTAGAGAGGAAACCCGCTACATATTTCCATTATTAGCAAAGGGACTTGTATATGCACCATCTTACAGGTAGGGTAGCACATACCACGGCCTTTGATATACTAGTCGTTGTGCACTGGCTGGAATGAAAAACATTAAAGGGACATTCCTGAGTTTGCTACACTGTAAGATGTTTCTGACTAATAAAATATTTCTACGATTAAAGTTACATATTAAACATATTTTCTTGTTTAGAATATCAGTGTCTGTATATGCAATGTGTTTCTGGTCGTCTTAATATTTGTAAGAAGCCCAAAGTGGATTTCGTACGTACGAAAAAATTTATTTTAGGAAATAAAATGAAATTTAACCTAGTACAAATATTAGAACGATCAGAAATACGTTTAATACAGAGCCAGTAATATTTGATGCCGAAAAATATATTTGATGTGTAATTACAATCGTTAAAAAATCATTGTTAGGCGATAACATCTTTAACATTGCAGCAAACTCAGGAATGTCCCTTTAAGCCTCAATAGGGCCTCAATATTTGCTAATGCAAACACACACATACGCACAACTGTAGTTTGAATAAACTAGGATGTTTGGAACATTGCTTGAACGTCGATTGGGTATAATCAAAGAACATTTTAATAAATCCCCATCATTATGATTGTCGACGTCTCATAATAATATATCGTTTTAATGTTTCATTTACGGTACAAACACGCTGTATTGAAATCTCAGTGTCTGGTGTGTGTGTGTGTGTGTGTGTGTGTGTGTGTGTGTGTGTGTGTGTGTGTATTTAGGTGTGTGTGTGTGTGTTTAGGTGTGTGTGTGTTTAGGTGTGTGTGTTTAGGTGTGTGTGTGTGTGTGTGTGTGTATGTGTGTATGTGTGTGTGTGTGTATGTGTGTGTTTTGTGTGTGTGTGTGGTGTTAGGTGTGTGTGTGTGTATTTAGGTGTGTGTGTGTTTAGGTGTGTGTGTGTGTGTTTAGGTGTGTGTGTGTGTTTAGGTGTGTGTGTATGTTTAGGTGTGTGTGTGTGTGTGTGTAAATGTGTGTCTGTGTGTGTACATGTGTGTGTACATATTTGGTGTGTATGTGTGTGTGTGCGTCCGTCCGTCCGTGCGTGTGCGTTAGAGATAAAGATAGAGAGGGAAGTGGAGAGGAAAGTGAATGAGTGAAGCACAAGAGGAGAGGGAGTGGTGAGGGTGGAAGAAAACAAAGATAGAGAGGAAACCCGATGCTGCCACACACGCTACTCCTCCTAACAGCAGTAGATCTTCTATATGCACTTCCCCTTAGACAGTACAGTACATATCATGAGTCATGACCTTCAAAGTTCCAGTCGTGGAGCACTGCTATGTGTTTTAATCTTCTATTTCGAGGTCACGCAAACGTTGTATGTATCCTCCGTGACATCAGTTGCAAAGCAAAGAAAACTACGTTAAATAAATATATATATATATGTATATATGGTGTGTGTGTGTGTGTGTGTGTGTGTGTGTGTGTGTGTGTGTGTGTGTGTTGTTTCAACCCTTGCTTACAAAAAACAACAATCAAACAAACAAAAAACAAAACAAAACAAAACTATAAAAAACCCAACAACAACACAAAAATGTTACTATTTTCAGGCCATACAGACATTGTATGAATCCTTCGTAAGTACAGAGGCATCGAAATCCACCTTTGAAAAAAACAAAGGAAAAAAAAGCCGACCTTTGATATACTAGCCGTGTGACACTGATATATGTTATGGGCCCATTGGGCTATTTCTCGTTCCATCCAGTGCACCATGATTTGAATTTCAAAGGCCGTGGTATGTGCTATCCTGTCTGTTGGAAAGTGCATACAAAAGATCCCTTGCTGCTTATGAAAACAATGTTGCAGTCCTCTCTAAGACTATACATCAAAATTAAAACATTACCAAATGTAGCGCGTCTCTCTCTTTCAATATTTTCAACTCTCTCTCTCTCTCTCTCTCTCTCTCTCTCTCTCTCTCTCTCTCTCTCTCTCTCTCTCTCTCTCTCTCTCTCTCTCTCTCTCTCTCATTATGCATTATATTCTCTTGAGTGTGTAGCTTTAATTATGTATTGTTTATGTATATACAATAATACGATGTACAGTAATGATTCAAGGCACCCAACCTTGACCTTGCTCATGTTTCTAGGGGCAATAAGCAAATTAAAAAAAAAAAAACCAAATGTTTGAAACCCAATAGCTGATGATTAATAAATCTATGTGCTCTAGTGGTGTCGTATAACAAAACAAACGTTAAAGGGACATTCCTGAGTTTACTGCATTGTAAGATGTTTCCAAATGATAAAATATTTCTACGATTAAACTTACATATTAAATATATTTTCGTGTTTAGAATATCAGTAAAGTTTGTTTTATTTAACGACGCCGCTAGAGCACATTGATTTTTATCTTATCATCGGCTATTGGACGTCAAACATATGGTCATTCTGACACTGTTTTTAGAGGAAACCCGCTGTCGCCACATAGGCTACTCTTTTTACGACAGGCAGCAAGGGATCTTTTATTTGCGCTTCCCACAGGCAGGATAGCACAAACCATGGACCTTTGTTGAACCAGTTATGGATCACTGGTCGGTGCAAGTGGTTTACACCTACCCATTGAGTCTTGCGGTGCACTCACTCAGGGTTTGGAGTCGGTATCTCGATTAGAATATCAGTGTCTGTATATTCAATGTGTTGCTGGTCGTCTTAATATTTGTAAGAAGCCTAAACTGGAATTTATCTTCAAATAATTTCGTACGTACGAAACAAAAAATAGGAAATAAAATGAAATTTAACCTAGTACAAATATTAGAACGATCAGAAACACCTTTAATATACAGCCACTAATACTGTATGCAAAAAAATTCGATATGTAATTACAATCGTTAAAAAGTCTCTGTTAGTCGATAACAACTTAAAAATTGCAGCAAACTCAGGAATGTCCCTTTTTAAGTTCACGGTTGTGTTTAAGCGGGATTTCTTTACCTCTGATTCTGGCACATGTATTTTCTGTCCAGCGATGCTAACAATGTTATTAGTGTGATTGGCTCAGACTGGCTCCTCGTGGTTGGTAGATTTGGGCGCTGTGTTTGGAATATCATTTCCCTGACGCTGGCCGTGTTCTTGATGGCCCTTTTCTAATATATATGTCGCAAAAGCAGATCTAGGGGGGACAGGGGCTCGACCCCCTTTAATTTTGCAACACTTATAATTTTATAATATATTAATTTTTATTTTTTACGATCCCCCCACCAAACCTCCCCCAAAGTTCCCTTGGCATTCCGCGTCTTGTCATTGGGACCTCTCCTAAATGGATTATCTGGATCCGCTACTGATGTGCATGTTATGTTTGGAACCTTGCTTTTTAAAAGCATGATATTTATCTTCTATTTCCAGGTCATTCTGACGTTGTTCGAATCTTACTCCAGGACTACAAGGGAATCAAAATCGATCATGCAAACAAACTCGGCTTCACAGCGCTGATGAAAGCGGCGATCCAAGGACGAACAGACTGCGCGCGGCTTCTTCTTTACGCTGGTCAGTATACTGACCACAGGGTCAAGGTCGAGGTCAAGGTTTAGGTCACAGTTTTAACAATAAATGTACAATTCGTTTTGATAAAAAAAAAAGGTAAAAATAAAATTTAAAAAAATGGCTGGGTTCCTAGTAGTGCAGGGCGCACATTAAGTCATTACCTTTCTTAAAGTGCAGGTTGAGCTGCTTTCCACTATTTAGCAAATTTAAAATGGCGGGCAAATGTTTTATGTTATCGTTGGAAGATTTGTTGTGCTAATAATAACGCAAGTACTCAGTCGGGATTTAGTGAGTACGGTAGGTTATACATTTTTTTGGTTTGTGTGTTCATTTGTTGCACTGTTTCGGTTGAGCAACGATTGAAACATGGTGTCACAAGTTTTGAATACCAGCTTAATATTCAGACGTCGAAAGAACCAAAACTGTCTACGTCCCTTTGGACTAGGTTCGTAGTGAAACTGTCTACGTCCCTTTGGACTAGGTTCGTAATAAAACTGTCCAGAAATGGTGTGATCGGAATCTGTTACAATGTCGGGGGCGGGACGTAGCCCAGTGGTGAAACGTTCGCTTGATGCATGGTCGGTCTGGGATCGATCCCCATCGGTGGGCCCATTGGGCTATTTCTCGTTCCAGCCAGTGTACCAGCCAGTGTACCACGACTGGTATATCAAAGGCCGTGGTATGTGCTATCCTGTCTGTGGGATGGTGCATATAAAAGATCCCTTGCTGTTAATCGAAAACAGTAGCACATGAAGTGGCAACAGCGGGATTCCTCTCAATATCTGTGTGGTCCTTAACCATAATTTATGTCTGAGCCATATAACCGTAAATAAAATGTGTTGAGTGCGGAAATAAAACATTTCCTTTCCTTTCCTGTTACAATGTCATCTTAGGTCATCGGTTATCATCATTGTGCACCATTTCATTTTGGTTATTTTAAGTTTTACTTTTGTTGTTCTCTTTTGTTTTTGTTTTTTGTTTCTTTTTTCTTTTTTTCTTTTTTTCTTTTTTTTGTGGTTGTTTTTCCCCGCCCCTCATTTTAGCTTGATTTTTCATTCTTATATTCAATTATGGTTCAAGCATGCGGGCCTGGTAATGTATTAGCTATGTAGGGTGTCTGTACAGAACAATGGATTAAAGTTTTTTCAGTTTTCGTTTTAATGCGGCTTAAAGGATTTTAAATAATGTGATTTTAATATATCAGTCAGTTTTAAAAGTTAAACGATCATTTAAAATAATATGCATATTTTTTCGGGGATCGTGGCCCCCTGAACCCTCTGTAGATTTCATTCCCTTTAGTCTGGCTCATTTGCCGCCAGTAAACTCAATATTTTAAAACACTTATGACACCCCCCACCCCCCCCCCCTCTTTTACAAAATCCTGGATTCGCCCCTGGTTGACGAGCTTGAAATAATTCATAATTGGCGATTTATCGAACGCCCTTTCCAACATGTGTTCCAACTGCAACCCTACATTCTCACCTTCTTTCTATTGACAAGATTTGGCCTTCGTGCAAATTAAGTTCACACCAAACTGCCAATGGCTTGTTTTGCAACCTATTAAAGTAGCCTGTTCGACTTAGATGACGCTGCGAACCGGTAGTTGTGCCCTGGGGAGGGATGAAACCAAACGTCATTGTCAGCCTCGATTTTTCAGGGACACTTGGCGAACCCGATGTGGAACCGAAAAGCTAGACAAGAAACAGAGGCCATTAACTCACAGTTGACGTCTTTGAATAATATATATATATGTGTGTGTGTGTGTGTGTGTGTGTGTGTGTGTGTGTGTGTGTGTGTGTGTGTGTGTGTGTATGTGTGTGTGAGAGAGAGAGTGCGCGTGTGTGTGTGTGTGACGGCGCAAGAAATAAAGATATTTGAATAAAAGTACATCATAGATATTTGTATCAGAGATTTTTTAAAAGAACTTTAAATTGATAAAAATGGTTGTAGTAAAACGGGAGGGAGGGGAGGGGGTCTTGCGGTTTAGTTTGCTTGGGTTCTGAACAACAACATCTGCAACTTATATATTAAAGTTTAACTTAGACGATGTTGCGAGCTAATGGTAGTTGTGCCTTGGGGGAGATGGGGGAAAGAAGTTATTGCCAGTGTCTGTTTGTCATATACACTGTCGAACCCGGTGTGCAACTGAAAAGATAAACAAGATGGAGAAACAATTAGCCCACAGATGACGTCTTTGAATATATATATATATATATATATATATATATATATGTATGTATGTATGTATGTGTGTGTGTGTGTGTGTGTGTGCGTGTGTGTGTGTGTGTGTGTGACGGCGCTAGAATTAAAGACATTTAAATAAAGGTACATCATAGATATTTCTATCAGAAGTTTCAATTTCGAACACACTATTTGGTGCGTTTAAATTTTATAAAGGTACATCATATATATTTCTATCAGATTTTTTTTTTAAGAACTTGATAAAATGTTGGTAGTAAAACGGGGGAGAGAGTAGCGTGTCTTGGGGTTTTGTTTATTTGGGATTTGAACAACAATGTCTTTAAGTTATTTATTAAAGTAGCCTTCTTTTTTTAAACTTTATTATCCCCAGATCAATGACATTGTCAGGGATGGGGAGCCCTGAATAACTGCCTTACAATCAGTGCCGGATTTATAAGGGGGCAAGGGGTCTATTCTTACTATCCTTTTTACTCCTTCTATTAATCGAGGTTTTTTGGTGGGGTTTTTTTGTATTTCATCCAATTGTTCATCGTCATCAAAATGTCTATCAGAGAACTTTAAATTTATTAGGTGATGGTTGTAAAAGTTAAAGTTTGTTTTGTTTAACGACACCACTAGAGCACATCGATTAATTAATCATCGGCTATTGGATGTCAAATATTTGGTAATTTTGACTCGTAGTCATCAGAGGAAACCCGCTACATTTTTCATAATGCAGCAAGGGATCTTTTATATGCACTTTCCCACAGACAGAAAAGCACATACCACGGCCTTTGTCCAGTTGTGGTGCACTGGTTGGAACGAGAAAAAACCCTAATCAGCTGAATGAATCGACTGAAGTGTTTCGATCCCTCGACGCATGCACCTCAAGCGAGCACTCAACCGACTGAACTAAATTCCCCCTACCTGGTGGCAGTAAAACTGGGGTGGTGGTGGTGGTTGGGTGGAAGGGTACCTTGGGGGTTAGTTTGCTTGGAATCTGAAACAGTGCACAAGATGTTTGTATTACAAGTTTGTTTGTTTGGGTGGTGGTGGCTTTTTAAAGGAGAATATTCACATAAACAGACCGTCAAAATGGTCCTACGGCGTTTAAAGGGACAGACCCTACTTTTTAAACACTACAGCATATTGTTCACTATTACAGCCGATTATGCTGACTGAAATCAAACTTTACTTATATTTTATTGTTTAGATAATCCATTTCCGTACAACCGTGTTTCTGGTCATCCTGGTGTTTTTAACACAACAAAGATGCATTTTACACGCGCGTCTGAGAAGTAGCGGTTATTGATTCGAGTTCTAGTCTATTTTTAAGGATATTTTCCGGTTTTAACGTCACAGACTCTTCTTTCACTCTGTTGAAACTTTATCCAAATGTGTTACAGGTTTGTAGATTAACTGAACTTGGTGTTAAAACTAGGGTCTGCGCCTTTAATTTTAACAGGACAGGACGCAAAAAAATGTGTTTCGGAAACCAAACCCTACTTAGAAAAAAAAGGCCGATCCTATTTTGTTTTCAAAATATTTGGTTATCTAAATTTTTTATGTGTATGTGTGTGTGTGTATATATATATATATATATATATATATATATATATGTTAACAGTTTTTAAAAATTAAAGTTTGTTTTGTTAAAAGACGCTACTAGAGCACATTGATTTATTTTCAGTTTTAACTTATTTTCGTGCTTATATCCAAGGTTCAAGCACTGATTTATTAATCATCGGCTATTGGATGTCAAACATTTGGTAATTTTGACTCGTAGTCATCAGAGGAAACCCGCTACATATTTCCATTAGTAGCAAGGGATCTTTTATATGCACCATCCCATAGACAGGAAATCATATATCACGGCCTTTGACCAGTTGTGCCATGTGGTGCACCGGTTGGAACGAGACAAAACACACAATCAGATGAATTGATTCACGGAGGTGGTTCAATCCTGTGACGGAAAGCGCCTCAGACGATAGGTTAAACGAGTACATACGTAATGTATGAACCCGTCGGTGAATGTAATTTAAAGAAGAAGAAAAAAAAATAAAGAAAAAATTAAGCCAACCTACTTTACCCATTTTATTTTTATTATGATTATTATTATTTATTTATTTATTTATTTTTTTTTTTTTTTTTTTTTTTTTTTTTTTTTTTGGTACGTTCCAGGAAACACATAATGTTTTTTAAGTCTAAAGAACCTACTAGTCTATTTAAAAATAATTATGGGTCAGCCACTGGCACATGTTAATTGTTCTCTCTCAATTGTGTTTCCGCGAGTTCTAACGAATTTCATCAAATATGGATGAAAGCGATTTTCCGCCTTCTTAATTTGAGGCTCCGCTGCTCACGGTTTCCAATAAATACACGTACATATTGATTCAATTGATTCGTTCTAAGTTATCTCCCATGAAGAACTCTTCTGTGCTATGAGCAAACACGTTTTCCCTCTATGCGGTATCTTATTCATTCGATTCTTTTGTTCACGCGGTATTTGACAATATCCTATAAAAGCTGCTGTTTCGAGACTTTACAGAATTTCAATTTGCGCTCAAATGTGAAAAAAATGGTTATGTAATGACAGCCTGGATAGGGAAATCTGTTATGGACAAGATTCAATATCGTTTCAGAGGCGGATCCAGGAGAAGGGGGGACCAGGGGACCCGCCCCGCCTAAATATATTCAAGTGCCGCTTTTTCTGGATATTAAATTTTAAAAATTCCATTGCGTTGCCCTTTTCACGAGATGGTCCATGTGCCCTTTTTTCCATAGTTACTCCCCCACCCCCCTAAAAGAAATCTTCTGAATCCGCCCCTGCGTTTATTTGTAAATTTGACATTTGGTTTAAAGTGCCCACTCTCACTGTGTAGGATATTCTTTTTGGAAAAAAAAAACGAATGAATTAATGAAGGCATGTTTACAACATGTTACTACCCCCTCGTCACCACCCCCACCTCCCGCATACGCGCCTTCTCTAGGAGATCGGAGACTATTTATCTGATCACCAGACCGTACTTATTGAAATGGTCAGTATTGAGAGTGTATACCAGTTGACGGGCTGGGCGATAGGACCATGCTGGTCCTCCAGTACCCTCACAAAAATAAACCGGCCTCGGTGGCGTCGTGGCAGACTATCGGTCTACAGGCTGGTAGGTACTGGGTTCGGATCCCAGTCGAGGCATGGGATTTTTAATCGAGATACCGACTCCAAACCCTGAGTGAGTGCTCCGCAAGGCTCAATGGGTAGGTGTAAACCACTTGCACCGACCAGTGATCCATAACTGGTTCAACAAAGGCCACGGTTTGTGCTATCCTGCCTGTGGGAAGCGCAAATAAAAGATCCCTTGCTGCTAATCGGAAGAGTAGCCCATGTAGTGGCGACAGCGGGTTTCCTCTTAGAATCTGTGTGGTCCTTAACCATATGTCTGACGCCATATAACCGTAAATAAAATGTGTTGAGCGCGTCGTTAAATAAAACATTTCTTTCTTTTTTCACAAAAATAACAACTCCAACAACAGCTGACTTTGGAAACATGACACGTGGCCTAAAACGTTTTATTTTATTGTAAAATAGAAACAGATATAACATGTTATTATGACAGTTTACCAACATATCTGAAGTTAGCTGACAGTAGCTAAATATCTTCCCCAAGTTCAGCCAGCAAACGTTTCGATAACGATCGCGAAAAGTTTGATTGGTTCCCGAAGTGGTTTTCGGTTTATTGTATGGCGTAAAAATCAGTCTAGCGAGCGTTAGCGAAATGCGGTTCACTGAACTTACCGCAGTTACCTAACCCAATGACCAATTTGGATTTCTTCGTCTTCTTCTTTTAATCTCTTATTTATTTATTTTATATTCCAGGGGGTGACCCTAAACTTCGAGACCATGGGAGAAAGCTTTGCGCCGAGGAATGGGCCCGCTATGTGGGAAGGACAGAATGCTCCGAAGCGATATCGAAATTCTCCAACACTAAACGTTTTTACTTGAAATCGAAACTTGCTCAAACGGAACGCTCCAGTAGCGTCCCCGACCTCGCTACGGACGTTGTCAGCAACGATGTGCAAAGCAAGGTAAAAAAAAGATGTTCTCTGCGACGGAAAATAAAAAGTGTACTTCCCGGTTCGCATCACGAATCGCTCAGCTTAAATGTCTCCAATTCCGGAAGTCCTTTCGCGGTTATCGCCCGTTGCGTTTCGACTCCCGCGCTTCCGGAAATGATGTCACCGACGTCTGCGACGGCCTTAAAGCGACCCGTTAGCACGGACTGCATTCCGCGTGTCGAAGTCACCATCCCGTACGACGACGATGCTTTTCCGCGATCGGAACCGGGAATGATTGCCAGAAAGAAAGCGGCGAGGAAAAGTATTCTTCAAGATTTCCATTCCACGTGAAAGTTAAAACCCAGGAGGGTGGAAGGACGGTGGTAGTGAATACATGGTGTGTTAGTCTCGATCGTTCTGATCTCTTGGTGAAACAAAGAGTCTTGGAACATTCTGTATATAAAAGAAGATGTCAGTTGTCTCGATCAGCACGATTCGAAAATTTCAAAACATAGATAAAAGGAATCGTGTACGAGACTGTGCTTCGCTATCTGAGGAATTAATGATGGTTTTAAGACTTTGATTCGCTGTATAATGGATATCACATATGCTACATAACGAATAAATGATGTTTTAGTACTTCGACGAGTTTTACGACTGTACTTCGCTGTAAAAGGAATAACTTACTGTTTTAAGATTGCTTCGGTATACAAGGAATAAAATACGAATTTAAGTTAGCGCTTAAAGCTTTACTACAGAAAGAATAAAAAACGGTTAACACCTTCGAGGCTAAATTGGGTTCTAAGAGTTTACTACACTACAAGTATTTATACAGAACAAATTATGGTTTTACGACTGTGCTACGCCATATAAGGAATAAATGTCTGTTTTACAACTGTTCTTCTTAAACATTACATAAGGTGTTTTTAAGACGGTATTTCGCTATATGTAAGGAATAAATTATGGTTTTAAGTGATGGTCTTTACAGTGCGCTACACTTTATAAAGGAATAAATGGCGATTTTAAGTGTGCTACGCTTTATAAAGGAATAAATTATGGTTTTACCATAAACAGTCTATCGGCGCAACTCCTTTTCTACCTGGTTTCCGGTGTTGCACTACTTTATATAAGATGTTCCACTACTTGTTTCGATAAGGATCGGAGTGCGATCGAGACTAAAGGCATGTGAATAGATGGACGCATTCTCACCTCATGTTACGCCACGATGTTAAACGACAGTGTTCCAGTCAATAGTATTATTATGTGTAGGTTTAACGGATGAGGACTGGTCGAATGTTTAGAACTTCAGGGCGTACCCTGATCAAAATCCGGGGGTGGGGGGCACTACTGTTTATAAACAAATGAAACACTATACAAATTAAATCCTGAGATGTGTATGCTATTTTCAGGAGTAAAAAACAAAACAAAAACAAAGTGAGATTCTCAGGTGGGCAACTGTCTCCCCCCCCCCCCCCCCCCCCCGGAGGGTTACGGGCCTGAACTTATGTCCAGAAGCAAAGTATTCGTTTACACTCCACATATAGGACATACCCCTTAAAGGTACCTGAGTCTCAAACAATATATAGTCCGTTTGTGTACAGAGATCCAAATGTATCTAAGTTAAAATTCATATAAAAACATACCACATGTATTATGTTTTTAACCCAGACGAACTCGAATAAAATTTTTTTAAAAAGGTTTAGTATAAATAAAAATGTTTCTTTACAAACTATAAAATTAGATTACATTTTTGTTTTATGTACAGGTAAGGAAGGAAGGAAGGAAATGTTTTATTTAACGACGCACTCAACACATTTTATTTACGGTTATATGGCGTCAGACATATGGTTAAGGACCACACAGATATTGAGAGAGGAAACACGCTGTTGCCACTTCATGGGCTACTCTTTTCGATTAGCAGCAAGGGATCTTTTATATGCACCATCCCACAGACAGCCCAATGGGGCCACCGACGGGGATCGAACCTAAACCAACCGCGCATCAAGCGAGCGCTTTACTACTTGGTTACATCCCGCCCCAGTACAGGTACGAAGGCAACTGATGGAACAGCCACGGTAAAACACACGTAGTTCTGCCATTGGTCAATGTGTACAGCATTTCTATTACTTCAATGACAATACAGGTCATTGGCTATTCTGGCATTTTGTCTTCACCCCTGTATTAAAAATGAGATATAATCTATATAATTTGATGGTAATTTGTTAAGATTTAAAAAAAATGATTTACACTGATTTGTTTTCCTCCAAAAATGTTATTTGAGTTGGTATGGGTTTAAAACTTAATCATATGTTTTACGTGAAATTTAACTTTATTCATTATGAAGCTACATACCAATTCATCGTTTCCCTTTTGATAAAAACGGGCTATGTATGGTATTTCTGTTGAAACCTTTTTTGTTTCTTTGAAATAAGCGCACGCAAGACGGTTACATCAATTTCAACGAGAAGCAAGATATACAGTTTTTAAAGATCCACGTGTCTTTAAAAAACTGTCCTGAAGTTTGTTGACATTT
Organism: Gigantopelta aegis; assembly: GCF_016097555.1. Classification (NCBI taxonomy): domain Eukaryota; kingdom Metazoa; phylum Mollusca; class Gastropoda; order Neomphalida; family Peltospiridae; genus Gigantopelta; species Gigantopelta aegis. The sequence continues at coordinate 16,104,707 of NC_054711.1, read as the reverse complement.
TAAAGAATGTTTTAGACAAACAGTCTTTTAACGACAAAAATTGCATATTAAAGGGACAAACCCTAGTTTTTAAAGACTGGTGAATGTTTCAATTTTGGAGCTGTTTTTTTTTATAATTAAAATCAAACATTACTTATATTTTATTGTTTAGAATATCCATTTCCGTAGAACCGAAGTGTTTATGGTCATCTTGGTGTTTGTAATGCCACAAAATACATTTGTAATGATTATTTAAAACGCACGTGCGTCTGAGAAGTAACGAGAGACGAGTTCTAGTCTATTTTTAGGGCTATTTCTCCGTTTTAACGTCACATACTCTTGTTTCAGTTTATTGTAAATTTATTCAAAAGTGTTACAGGTCTGTAGATTATCCAAACTTGGTGTCTATTTTCACGGGTTCAAACTAAGGTATGCGCCTTTAAGGCAGAGGGGTGTATATAGGTCCAATTTTAAGGGCGATGTCACTTATTCCTTTATTAACTTTGAGAGAGAGAGAGAGAGAGAGAGAGAGAGAGAGAGAGAGAGAGAGAGAGAGAGAGAGAGAGAGAGAGAGAGAGATACAGACAGACAGACAGACATACACACAGAGAGACAGACAGAGGAAAGAGAGAGAGAGAGAGAGAGATACAGACAGACAGACCAGAGAGGGGAGAGAGAGAGAGGGGGGAGAGAGGGGAGAGAGAGAGAGAGAGAGAGAGAGAGAGACAGACAGACAGACAGACACACAGAGACAGACATACAGAGAAGAGAGAGAGAGAGAGAGAGAGAGAGAGAGAGAGAGAGAGAGAGGTTTTCAATCGGAGGAATACTTGAATTTATTGTGTTACAAAAAATACACGAAATGAAGTTATATTTACCCAGCAGTAGACCTCGCCATTTAAGGTGAGCTATCACTCCCACTCCCTCAGACTAGTTTAAGGCGAGTGATTTTTAGCTCCTCTTAATATTTGAATTTATATGGCATCGATATGGTCATACCTTAAATCCCCCCCCCCCCCACCCCCCACCCCACATCCTACGTTAGGGCTGTAATTAATTGAGGTCTGCAATAATTACTAAAAAAAAATAATTTTTAAATGTTATTAAATACTAATTAAAATTGCGTTTAAAATGTCAATGGCACATTTTACGTTTAGCTATCTGTGACCATGTCCCATGGTGTTATGACGCACGGGTGTCCATTTATACACTAAAATAAATGACACCTGGCTATTATCTATGACGGAAAACCATTCACACAAAGCAAGTGGCCTCCACTACTTTTACAAGGCGACCTCAATGCAATGTTAGGACATCAGTGTCTGTAAACTCAATATGTTTCTGATTGTCATAACATTTGTAGTTACTCAAACGTCATGTTATTTCATAATATATATCTTTTTGTACGTACGAAGTTGTTGCTGTAATTCAGTTTGGGCTACTACTTACACATAAACATACTGAATATACACATTGATGTTCTAAAGTGAGAAAAGTTATAATTAATATGCAATTTTAGTCATTAAAAGATTTTATTAATCGGAAACGTGTTAAAAGGGTAGCAATCGCAAAGAAGTTGGAAATGGATCAGGCATATTTATGCCCAAAACACAACGCAGCTGGATGTGGGTCTGGTGAGTATGGTTGTAGTGCCCACAAATGTCGCAGAATTGACATAAAACACTCAGCAATCAGCATTGCGACATTTGTGGTTTCCACGTTTGTGACATTTGCCATCGATTGTGTGACATTTGTCAATGGAGAGGACACTTTGTGTCCGAGAAATTGCGACATTTGTCGTCGAAATGATATTTGTCAATGTTGCGACATTTGTGGGCATTATATATGGTACCAGTCGAAAAAGAAACGCCCTGAATCGAATGTGATCACTCGCACGTCATCTGTGAACCAAGCGCGAACTACAGATCTGGCAGAAAACTACATAAAACACGTATATGCTGGGGCGTAGCCAGAGAGGAAAAAACGCCGAGACTAACCCAGACCTGTAAAATAAATATCAGTGTCATGGGAAAAAATCAAATAAATCTGGGGAAATTCCAGACGAGGCAATCGCCTCGTCTGCCTCATGCTGGCTACGCCATTGACATGTACTATATGTTTACAGCGCCAGATTGACCAGTCTCAGACACTGCGGTGTATTTTGGGCCGCAGGCGTCCAACATGGCCAAGTTATTGTACAAGTTTGAATTAATTCCTTATTCAAAAGGTAACACATATTCATGAGGTGAAATGCATTGATGATGTGATAAAATGGCATGTAATATTTATTTTCTTGTAAAAAGCTATTTTATAAACTCTACATATTGTAATTTTTATCTCTCTTTGATGTTTGATAATTTTATAATTATTTATATGTGTGTGTGGTTAACTGATTATTAAATTAATGTAAATAGAAAACAAATGGTATGAGTTTGCTATATTTGGCAGAATTCTTCTCAGTATTGTCCAGCTGTTTTACTATGTGAAATCAGTGGCGTAGCGAGGAGTAGGTGGGGTGGGGGTTGGGGTACACAGGGGAAATGGCCTGCCCAAATAAAACCATTTAAAATATATATGTTGTAAAATTTAGGGGGCGGGACCCTGCATCCCACCCTCTTAGATCCGCCACTGGCTTTGTCCTACTATTCGCTTCATTATATACGCTTCCGAATTAGTCCATAATTTACGTAATCTACAGCCGTCTGTATTTAATTATTTCTTGTACGGAGAACGCACTGGCGGACCCTACAGAATCGCGGGAGAAAATTGCGTCGTTCGTTAAAATCATTGAATTATATACGTCATAGACGGCCATCTGTTAGCCTACCAGCTGCAGTCGACTTCAAACAACGATATATTCACCGTCGTAAATATACTGAGATGCATAAATAACGCAATGGGTATTTCACTGAATAATCTCTTATAAAAATGTAAAATCATCTATATTAAGCATGCGGACAACTGACATACTGGTAATAACTGTAAGTGAAAAAGGATTTTGTTGAAATCAGAAAACAAATGGAATAAAATGAGTTTTCAGTAAAAAGCATAACTTGGGTGTTTATTGCAGCAACACAGCATTGCTTATGAAACTCTGTTTGCCTGTGCATTGACTGCTCTCGTCTCCCTATAAAAGCAACCATTTTTTGTGTTTTCTGAGTTTGTTTTTTTAATATGCCAAGGTAAGTAATGTTAAAAAATTGCTGTTTTATTGCCAAAAAAACAAACAAGTTGTGTGTTTTGTTTAAAACCGCATTTCATGAAAAAGAATCCCAATTTAAACAATATTTTCGTTCTGTTACAGTTGTTACTAATATGTCATTTGTCTGCATGTCTAATATAGATGATATAATATTTCTATAAGAAAATATCAGCAAAATACCCATTGCGTTATTTATGTCTCTAGGTTTACATGGTACTGACGCCTGTAGAACATACTGTCACGTGAAATCAAACAATATAGATTCACCCACTTAATTACGTGTCCATTTTCAGAGGCGTCGTCTAGTCTAAAGGTATTGATTTGTTTTGTTTAACGATAGCACTAGAGCACATTGATTTATTAATCATCGGCTATTGGATGTCATACATTTGGTAATTGTCTTAGAGAGAAAACCCGCTAATTGTTTTCATTAGTAGCAAGGGGTCTTTTATATGCACCATCCCACAGGCAGGGTAGCACATACTACGGCCTTTCATATACCAGTCGTGGTGCACTAGCTGGAACGAGAAATAGCCCAATGGGTCCACCGACGGGGATCGATCCCAGACCGACCGCACATCGAGAGAGCGAGATCGATCTCAATCGGTAGAGCGCTTTCTTTAGGTGTTTTCGTCGCAGGATCGAACCTCGTCAATGGACATATTATCTGACTGGGCTTTTGTGTTTGTCTCAGCCAATGCTCCACGACTTGTATATCGAAGACGGTGGCCTGTGTTGTTCTGTCTGTGGGAAAGTGCATACAAAATATCCCTTGCTGCTAATAGAAAACAAAATGTAGCGGGTTTTTTGGTCAGAATTACCAAATGTTTGACATCCAATAGCCGATGATTATTAAATCAATGTGTTCTAGTGGTGTCGTTAAATAAAACAAATTTTTGTATTCATTCCTCTCAACTAAAAAAATCATGATAAGATCTGGTGTAGTGGTTAAGACTGGTAGGTATTGGGTTCGCACCCTGGTACCGGCTCCTACCCAGAGCGAGTTTATCGACTCGATAGGCAGGTGAAAGGCTACTACAAAGACTTCTCTCTCACTGACAACTAACAACGAACCACTAACTCACTGTCCTAGACAGATGACCTAAATAGCTGAGGTGATTTTCAAACTAAAAAAGTACATGTTCGGAAAACCTGTGTATATGTGACCAACTGTCCTCGCCCCTACCCACGCTAGTTACGTCCCTACATATACACATAGAATGAATTTACCATTTACGTAATTCATCTTTATCATCAAAAATATATTCTATATTTTATACTTATTATCATTATACTTATTATTATACTTATACTTATTATTATACTTATTATTATTATTATACTTATTATTATACTTATTACTATTATTATTATTATGCTTATTATTATTATAATACTTATTATTATTATTATTATTATTATACTTATTATTGTTATTATACTTATTATACTTATTATTATACTTATTATTATTATTATTATTATTATTATTATTATTATTATTATTATTATTATTATTGTTGTTGTTATTATTATATTACACTAAGATTTTGTTTTTAAGTTCAGAAGATTGAAAGTTAACGATTCAATGTAAAAAAAAATCAATAAAAAAAAATTCATTATTCAGTAATTTCGCAATGCACTTTTGCTTTTGTACGTCAGACAAAGTGCACTGGAATGGACTTTGGACTATTAATCTTCATTCGGAAGTCTTCAGCTTATTATATGATTCATGATTACTCAGACGTATCTCAACAACTTCTTTTCGTTGCCATGCAACCCTAATAAAAAGAATACTGTTCCCATGACAAACCCGCTTCTTCAAATTTACATAATTTAATTTACAAATGCTGTCTTTACTTTTTATTCCTTTAATGTCCATATTTGTTCTTGTTAAACTATATAATAATGTCTAGTATATGCGAATGCTAAGCAATGCAATTAAAATTAAAATCTGAAAATGTTCGGTGGATCGATGTGCAATGGAAGACGAAAAGAAGAAAAATGGTTTATTTAACGACGCACTCAACACATTTTATTTACCGTTATATGGTGTCGGACATATTATGGTTAAGGACCACACAGATACTGAGGGAGGAAACCCGCTGTCGCCACTTCATGGACTACTCTTTTTCGATAAGCAGCAAGGGATCTTTTATATGCACCATCCCACAAACAGGATAGTACATACCACGGCCTTTGTTACACCAGTTACGGAGCACTGGCTGGAACGATAAATAGCCCAATGGGTCCACCGACGGAGATCGATCCTAAACTGACCGCGCATCAAGCGAACGCTTTACTACTGCGCTACGTCCTGACCTTTTGTTAGCAATAGAATAATGCAGTTGTATCCGTTAAAGCTCATATGGAGTGGATGCGGAGCGTGCGTGCGGTCCGACTGTTATGTCTGATGTGTCTGCGGTTTGTGTTTTGGTCATACACACCTTATACGATGCTTTCATTGCGGCTGGCCGCATGCGTTTTACAGACACACGCATCGCACGCATCCAGTCTAGACGATCTCATTGAAACTAATGTATTTCGATATTTTTAGCCCAACCGCACGCACGCGCCGCACGCGCCGCATCCAGTCCATCCAGTCTATATGAATCTGTATGTATCATTGGTCTTACAACTCGTTTTTAGATGGTCTTACAAGTAATTTTTATTCGTTAAAAAGCGCTTTGAAGCAACTCGATGTAAAATAAATGATATTTAACCGTATAACGACCAATCATGTAGCATACTCTATTTCCATACTTCGCTCGATGCGCGGTCGGTCTGGGATCGATCCCCGTCGGTGGCCCATTGGGCTATTTCTCGTTCTAGCCAGTGCACCACGACTGGTACATCAAAGGCCGTGGTATGTACTACCATGTCTGCTGGATGGTGCATATAAAAGATCCCTTGCTGCTAATACAAAAAAAGTAGCCCATGAAGTGGCGATAGCGGGTTTCCTCTATCAAAAAACTTTTTTTCTTTCTCTGCTCTGTTTCCATACACCCAACGTATGAATCATAGAATTGGGCGAAGAATTCCGAATATGGATAATATATATACACTGTCGGCAAAGATCAGATTTTCTAATCTCTGTACAATTACCTCACACATATTTATAAATATACCCACAATGCACTGTTTAAACGACTGGCCTATTTAATCCACAGCTTTTTTTAAAATACCATTATGACTGACTTTTTAACTCACATTTTTAAACATTTTCTTTATGTTTTTTATATATCTTTGTCCATTAACTGTATTTTGACATTCGAAAATGTGTTACCATGTCAACACATGGTTTAATACCGTTATTGATCGTTGTATTTAAACATTGTATGTTTTAAATTTAGCAAAGGAATAAATAATTTATGTAGCACACTCTGCTGGCAGCATATACGATTTTTTAAAAAAATGTTGGTATTTAGAATCAAATTTTATAACCAAAAACAGTCCTATGAATTCGGAAATACAATGTTTTTCATATATGGTGTATCATTTACTGTAAATTGGTATGTCGAATATTTTTTTATATATAACTAAAAGAGTCCTATTAATTCAGAGATATAATTTCTTTCATATTTGGTGTTTTATTTACTGTAAATTGGTATGTAGAATTACATTTTTTGTTTTAAGAAAAACGGTCTTATTAATACAATTTTTATATATGTAGTGTATCATTTATTATTAATAGTTTTACAGTCTCTTAAAACATATTTCATTCACTGCAACCCTTTCTATAATTTTTGCATTGGGTTGGTCGGAATGTAGGCTATTTAATATAGTATTAATATTATTTTTTGTACTATGAGAAAGAAAAGAAGGTAGAAAACATATCGGTAAGGGGCCGTTCAACAATTACGTAACGATTATTGGTGCATTCAAAATTAATATGGCCAATAAAGCGTTGAAACGGGTTGCAAAAGCGCCAGATTTTCGTTACATAATTGTTGAATTATGGCCAAAACCAAACTTGAGTCATGGTAAGTTTTATTCCCACCCTCACATTGGGTCTAAGCAAAGGTACTTTGACACCAAAGGTTCAAAATGACAACATATTTTGTCAAATGAGGTGCGCATGGATTGTGGTGGGGCAAAGGAGTCCAAAACGAAAACTTTTGCTCAGGTTAGTCTATTATAGTATTATATGAAATTCTGCCTTGTTCTTGTTACACACTATTTGTGATACTTGTCAGTACATGGTTGTGAAGTAAGTGAGGACCTAATGTTTATACCGTGATGCTTATATAAAGTTGTCTGTCGTGTTTTGAATGTATTTTAACTTTCACGTTTATCTATTTGTTATGCAACTATGAATAAAAGTATTTAAAGTATATGGACTAGTCTTTATTTCTTTGGTAATTACTGAAAATACGTGGGTCCAACCTGGAGGGGGGTGTTTTTGTAAACCTCTTTTGAAGCATAAGGGGCGGGGCGTAGCCCAGCGGTAAAGCGCTGGCGCCTGGCGCCGAATCGATCCCCGTCAGTGTGCTATTTCTCGTTCCAGCTAGTGCACCACGACTGGTATGTCAACGTCCGTGGTATGTGCTACCTTGTCTGTGGGATGATGCATATAAAAGATCTCTTGCTACTAATGGAAATGTGTAGCATGTTTCCTCTCTAAAACTATGTCAGAATTACCAAATGTTAGACATTCCAATAGCCGATGATTAATTAATCAATGTGCTCTAGTGGTGTCGTTAAACAAAACACGCGTGTAAGACATAGGCTTTGTAAATTTGGCCGACGATGTTTTGTGAAAAGGGGCCCCAGGCCTGTAGCACTATTTGGATCACACGGGTTCACCAAGGACGATAGGTCTTAGGAACCTTCGCGTCGTAGATGAGCTCTCTACAGCTAATCTCTCAACAACAACAAAAACAAAATTACTATCGAAGACATGCAAGCAGTCTAGCCGTAGGTACGTTCAGTCAACCGCTACACAGATATCATCTGCCATTGAAAGCCATGTTAAATTGCCTAACTTCAAATGAAGATTGCCAATAGAATGGGTTCTCGTTGGCACTAACAACATACACTATTGCGAACATACATTATATAAGCATTTATTTTCACTCCAAAATTGAGAACATTTCCGTGTCAGTTTTTTGCTGTATGACCGCATCTGGCTGTAGTACCGGTCCGAACATGTGGTTCATTAACCGATTCACTCCGGCTGTCTCTTACGCTATACACTCATGTCCCAAAAGGTCGATGCACAATATTACAAAATACCATGGGCAAATTACAGCCAGAAGGCTTACCATTAAACATACATATTGTCTTAATTCTTCACCATTTCCTAGAAGTGAATATGTGAACCATACCTTGTGTCACAATTAGGAACTATAGTGGACGTCATCAATGAACTCTCACCCGGAAGTGATCTGTGTAGAGATACCTAACATCCGCCAGACTGGTTTATTCGTTGGGAACCAATCAAGTAGTTCGCAAACGTTCCCTGGCTGAACTTAGGCCTGGTGTAATGACCGCTTGTATCGAACAGCCAGCTGTGTTAAGAGGCCTCATTTTTATTCTCATAAATAATATAGTCACCTGTGGGGCGTGATATGCTCATCTTTTGCGAACACCTGGGCCGAGTTCAGCGAAACAAAATAATAACCCGCAAGACTACTGTATTGCGCATCACGTAAACCAAATGGCAACGTCAAATAGTTCGCGAACGTTAGTTGGCTGAACTCAGGGCTGACATCATCACTGCTCTGACAGTGATTCACGAGTGCATGTCATCACAGATGTCAGGTCTTAGTTTTGATTTAGTAGACTAGTCTGGGGTGGCAGTCATCTTTGTGGCGGTGCAAGAAGGATGAAATTTCTCGGGAGTGTATGTCCTCTATACTACCAGGACTTCCTAGAAGTTTGATCAAATCCACTAGCCATGAGATCAGTTATTTTATTTTTTTAATTTACTAGCCACGATTAAAAATTCACTAGTCCTACTTTAAGTTTTTTGTTGTTGTTTGTTTGTTTTGTTGTTGTTGTTTTTTTGTGTGTGTTTTTTTTTTTGGGGGGGGGGGGGGGGGTGTTAAACGCCGAAAACATTTAAAACAGAGACAAAGAATTTTTTATATTGTTTTGGAGATTACAAACATGGATGATGATGAGATGAATTGCGAAGCCGCAGTATTTCCATATTCATATTAACAAAATAAGACTTAAATGCAGCATTTGACAACTCTTTTTTTCCCCTACCCGTCAGGCATGGCAATAGTAGTTATTTACTAGCCCAGCATTGAATATCACTAGCCATGGGAAAAAAGAAAGAAAGAAATGTTTTATTTAACGACGCACTCAACACATTATTTTACGGTTATATGGCGTCAGACATATGGTTAAGGACCACACAGATTTTTAGAGGAAACCCGCTGTCGCCACTACATGGGCTACTCTTCCGATTAGCAGCAAGGGATCTTTTATTTGCGCTTCCCACAGGCAGGATAGCACAAACCATGGCCTTTGTTGAACCAGTTATGGATCACTGGTCGGTGCAAGTGGTTTACACCTACCCACTGAGCCTTGCGGAGCACTCACTCAGGGTTTGGAGTCGGTATCTGGATTAAAAATCCCATGCCTCGACTGGGATCCGAACCCAGTACCTACCAGCCTGTAGACCGATGGCCTACCACGACGCCACCGAGGCCTGTCACTAGCCATGGGAGTGGGGATACCATAATATAGAAGCCCTGAGTACTACAGACAAGACACTAGATGATTCATGGAATCAACCAACATTTTCCCAAATGACCATTCGACTCTGCAGAGATACAGCCTTCATCGTGTAGTATGTGTTTTGTCGTTCAGATAATATAAACTGTCCTATATTAAGCAGCCCCCTGTATTCAATGGGTCATGTTCTGATACTAACACCTTTTGGTGGCTGTTTAACACGGATGTGACTGTATTAATGAAGACAAATGGGACGTGGGCAGTACACTTCGATTTTACATACATTGTACTCTGAGCGAACCGTTCATTATAAACATCTGGCAAATTTATGCAATTTGTATCGGCCGTAAAGAAGATTATAATCTAAATGTAAATTATGGAGTTGAAGAGTATTTTGTACAGAGAGGGGACGGGGTATAATCATTGTTATTAAGAGAGAGAGAGAGAGAGAGAGAGAGAGAGAGAGAGAGAGAGAGAGAGAGAGAGAGAGAGAGAGAGAGAGAGAGAGAGAGAGATATAGAGAGAGAGAGAGAGAGAGAGAGAGAGAGAGAGAGAGAGAGAGAGAGAGATTATTTTCTGTGATTGTATGTTTGTGATTGGTGGATTTGCGTGGGTGGGTGGGTGTGTTGTGTTTTGTATGGGTTTGTGTGGTAAATGTAATAAAATGATGAGTTCAGGCGCAAAAACCGATAAACGCCATTTTATCCAAAGCACTACTTCTGCTATCATAACTCAATTCAAGGCTTAGGGCAGAATAGAATGAAAGAATGAACGAATGAATGTTTAACGACACCCAAGCATGCAAACACTATTAACAACAGAAGATCGCATGTTACTTACTTGAATGGGTAGCCGATGATTAATAAATCAATGTGCTGTAGTGGTGTCGTTAAACAAAACAAACTTTAACTCACTCTTGACAGCACGTCACTTCTGATATTCTCAATTCATTTGTAAATATTTATCAAATTAATTTTTTTAAATTGCAAAAATGGTATATGCAACATTGATTTTTTTTATCTTATCATCGGCTATTGGACGTCAAACATATGGTCATTCTGACACTGTTTTTCAGAGGAAACCCGCAGTCGCCACATAGGCTACTCTTTTACGACAGGCAGCAAGGGATCTTTTACTTGCGCTTTCCACAGGCAGGATAACACAAACCATTGCCTTTGTTGAACCAGTTATGGATCATTGGTCGATGCAAGTGGTTTACACCTACCCACTGAGCCTTGCGGAGCACTCACTCAGGGTTTGGAGTCGGTATCATTATTAAAAATCTCATGCCTCGACTGGGATCCGAACCCAGTACCTACCAGCCCGTAGACCGATGGCCTAACCACGACGCCACCGAGGCCGGTCACCAGAACCACTTCTGGTGTACAAGTACATGTACTTCAATTTTAAAATGGCTTTCATAGTGAAAGATATGTTGTAGTGTTTAAAAACTAGAATCTGTCACTTTAGAATATCCATGCACACTGACAGCAGAGGCGGATCTAGGATCGGGGGGGGGGGGGGAGAGACTCCAGGGTCCCGCCCCCCCACCCCTAAATTTTGCGACAGTTATAATTTTATATATTAATTTTCATTTATTTTACGATCTCTTCCAAAACTCCCCCAAAATTCCATTGGCATTCCGCCTCATGTCACTGAGCTCCCCCCCCCCCCCCCCCCCCAAATGGATTTTCTGGATCCGCCACTGGACAGGCTAATGTACTTATACACATCGTGTGAACAACAATAAGGATCTTGAAAGAACTGCTTTTATTTCATTTGTGAATCACGTTTTTGTCGATTAAATTTATTAACTAAATATATTCACTGAATTAAACTCCCTAGGCTCATATGTGAAGACAGCGTGGGAGTGGGAGAGGGGTGTGTGTGTGTGTGGGGGGGGGGGGGTTGTCGGTGAGCACAAGCAGATTTTTTTGGTCTATACGTACGCCAAGACAAAAACGTTACTGATTTGGGTCTCAAATGTGAAGAAGCTATGGGATTTGATTTGGTGTTATACACCCTATAGGGGACTGTGTACTTTCAACCTCTGTTCTAGACAGAGGGCGATTGTAGCCAGGTGGTGTGCCCAGAAGAGCGCACTAAAACATCTGCCCCCGATTAGGCCCCTGGCTTCCCAGAGACCGGCCCCTGGCTTCCCAGAGACCGAACCCTAGGCGGGCATGCTCGAAACCTTCGTGGTATATGAGCATGTTAAAGTATTACGCACGTACGCATTAAACCATTAACAGTAGTAAGGGCCCCACTATGGGGCATATCGATTTCACTATTGCATCATCCAAGATGGCCGCCAATCTGCGTAGTAAAGGGGATGATGCCATACTGACGTCACTAGGCCCCGCCTCCTGAAGGGTGTATACATCTTTATTTTAAGAACTGACTGATGCAATGCTGACGTCACTAGGCCCCGCCTCTAGAAGGGTGTGGGCACATTTATTTTAAGAATTGGTGTAATACTGACGTCACTCTTACATTGTACATTCCAGTTTTTCTTTTAAGAACCGATGTAATGCTCAATACAGTAGTTTGTCCAAATGTGTATTTGAAGACAATGGTTACTTAAAAGACGTATGTTAATTAATATCCCCCACCCCCTTTGTTATTATATAGCAGCTTATGAAAGAGACCGTTCGTCGCACCCAACATTGAATACAAGTGTACGAGAGAAGAAATAAAGAAAGAATGAAGAGTTGTGAAACGTTAATAAATGATACCTTGATATTTGTATTACACATTTATGAATGAACTGAATGCTGGAACGTTCGGAAGTCTTGCCAATGTTGTACTCACCTAAATTAGAATAATATCCATAGGAAAAATCCACATACTTGTGAGAATTATTTTAGCAACTAATCTTATACGATGTAAGGCCCCACAGTCTGGGAGTCAAATTGAAATGTGATATCTGTCAGCTGTGAATCGTTTCGTTGATCCGCATCCCGGTAATCTAAACTAGGTGTGAGCCCACTTGAATTTTGTTTACTCCCCTCCCCACACCCACACACACACACATCTCGATGACGATAATATATATATATATACATATATACACAGTGTTGGATGTAGGGAAGGGGGGCGGATAGGGCAGGGGGAGAGCGGTGTGCCCCTAACGTACATATTTATTTATTTGAAATAAGATTTTTGTTTCTTAATATAATATATACTTACTTTTGAAGATACAATACATCTTTAAGTATATCCGTGTAATGCATTTTTTAATCCACTCCTCAATACACTGTTTATCACAGTACATGGCATACACTTATGCTAACAGAGAGAAAAATGCAATTGAAACATCCGATTCTGAATGGGATCATATTATTATAGTGTTAACGTTCCAAGACGGTCGGTAATGGAGGGGGTGCTAATATACAACGTTTGTATAAGCTGAATGGGTCGTGTTTTATGATATTCATTACTGCTTGATGCTCTGGCCCTAATATCTGACCACTTAAAGAATTTTGAGAACTGATTTACAGAGTGCGACTGAAACCGGATACGCACACTTGCGTTTGAACTCTAAACGTGATAAAAACCAGAAGCAATTCTGAAGGGGAGAAAACGAAACAAAACAAAGACCCTGTGTGCCACATTGTACGTCCATGTATGTTTCTGCTATGATACAATATAAGTGTATGGGTTTTAACAGGTTATTTCGATATAAAAACCAGAAGTAATATATTGTTCACACACACACACACACACACGCTCACACACACACACACACACACACGCTCACACACACACGCACACCTCCCCCATATTCCCCCCCCCCCCCCCCCAAGTTGGAATTACTTGTATGAAAATTTATAATATATTCCGTCAATGAATCACGTCTTAGTACAATGTTTGGCACCAACATTTCAAATGCAATCTGACTCCATAGTTTGTAAGTTTGCGGCGGGGGCGGCGGCGCGGCGGCGCGGCGGGACGGCTGCGGTAAGCGGCGCGCGGCAAGACCGATGGGATGTCGCGGCGGGACGGACGGGGCGGCTGCACGGAGGGGGACGACGCAATGGCGCGGGCGGGACGGAGGGGGCGGGTCGTGGCGGTGGCGGCGATCAGCAAACATACATGAGATTGCTTTTGAAAACTGGGACGTCAGCAAGAGAAGCGAGTGTCGTGACATATACAGCAAGAGCGCTCTTTTGTGTTTCCACACTATCATTATCTAACAGGCAGAGTAGAAAACACCGATGTCATTCACGTCTATATAAAGAGCCCCACGGGACACCCTTCTTCATTTATCGCCGGATCCGTCGTCGTGACACTTCATCTCAAGCCTATGCCTTTCGGGTTCTGATCATCATCATGAACTACAAACTGTACGTTCCCGACACAGAGAAATGGACTCGCTATTATCAGTTGCAAGCTCAAGGTAAATGTATGATATCTCCTCGGACGGGTGAAAGGATGGACTTGGATAGCTTCTTGGAACTGTACGACAAAGATTACAAGAAGAGTAAGAAGCCCGAAGAGTCACACAACATCAACCCTCCGGTCCTTATGACTTCTCCCACGCAACAGGTGGTGGAACAGGCTAAAGCTCAACTCAAACGCCAAAGGCAACATAATCAACAACAACAAAGTGGTGGGGGATACAAGCGTAACGCCTCGAAACGGCAGAGGCAATTTTAAACTGTATAAAAGGAGCCACGGAAGACGGACATCGTCATTTCAATTTGAATCGGCGGCGCTGTCACAATGTATCAGAGCTCGTGTCCTGAGTGTGAAAAGATATTTTCCAGGAGAGATGCCATGATGCGACATCTAAACACCAGTCATCCACCACCACCACTGCCACCACCACCACCACCACCACCACCACTGCCCCCACCACTGCCACCACCACCACCACCACCACTACTGCCCCCACCACCACCACCACCACTGCCACCACCACCACCACCACCACCACCACCACTTGAATTGCTACATCCTTTCACGATGATCGTGTCGGGACCCACGTCGTGTGGGAAAACATTTTTGGTGTACAAACTACTGAAGAATGATAGAATCAATCCACCTCCCTAACGGATTATCTGGCTCTACAAAAGATGGCAACCGCTTTACGACATCATTGGGGCAACGGTTCGAGTGGAATTCGTCCAAGGCATACCTACGAATTTGGAAAACGACCATTATTTGGATCCCAGAATTAGAAATCTCATCGTGTTAGATGACCTGATGTCTACGGCCAATAAAGATTCTCGCATCACGGACCTTTTTACAGAAGGGAGTCATCACAGAAACCTCTCCGTGATTGCCATCAATCAGAATCTCTATCAGAGTAAAGACCCGACGCAGAGAAGAAATTGTCATTACCTGGCGCTGTTCAACAATCCCATCGACAAGCAACACGTTCTGACATTGGCACGACAGATGTATCCAGAAAACACTCGTCATTTCATGAAATATTTCGAGGGAGCTACCCGTAGGCTCTTTGGACACCTCATGGTGGACCTCAAACCTACCACGCCCGAAATGTTACGCCTTCGGCCTAACGGCCTAGAGACGGGAACCTGTGTGCCTGAACGATATAAAAGCGTAGACGCAACAGCAAACATTCCAGACGACTTGTCACTAGCATCGGAAAAACAGCTCTGCGAGTGCAGCTACTACAGTGGATCCAAAATCATGCAAAACGGTGCATTTAAGAGGAAATTACCAGGCATACCCGCCTACGAAAGTGCTGACGACGAAGACGATGATGTAGAGCCATTTTTGAAAAAGGTCAAGAAACTGCAGTCCTGCGATACGTGTGGGGTCGTCTTTAAAGACGGGAGAAACTTGCAGCGACACCTGCGCTTGAATACATGTGAAAATGACGAGGAGAAAGGAGAGACCTCTAATGATCTCGAAAACGAGGGCATACGTCAGATGATCGATCGTGAATACGATATAAATCGTGACTATTTTGAAGACAAGAAAAACAACGTTTTCGAAATAGGAATATGTCTCAAGATGACATCGAAAAACGACTGAAGGCTCTAAAATGGAAATTGTTTAAAGAAACGTACTCTCGAGTTTTGACATACATGTACTACTTTGACAAAGGCATGAACTCGAGAAACATTCTACAGTCGGTGGATCCGAAGACAGATGTTAGAACACAAATTCGTTCCAGATTAAACAAATATCGTTCCTGGATCAATGAATATCTGGACGAAGCAGACAGTGCCGACGACGATGATGATGATGCTACCAGTGGTGATGAGGACATTGATGATGACAATTATACTAAATAAACAGTAACTCTATTTTGCCGTACGACCTCTGAATGTGACCTTCTGTATATGCGTATCTTATGTCCACTGATTGTGAAATAATAAAATCAAGATATGACTCTTACCTTTCTTTTTATTTTTACTCATCCTCATGTATGTTTGCTGATCGCCGCCTCCGCCTCCGCCACGACCCGCCCCCTCCGTCCCGCCCCCCGCCGTCCCGCCCGCGCCATTGCGTCGTCCCCCTCCGTGCAGCCGCCCCGTCCGTCCCGCCGCGACATCCCATCGGTCTTGCCGCGCGCCGCTTACCGCAGCCGTCCCACCGCGCCGCCGCGCCGCCGCCCCCGCCGCAAACTTACAAACTATGGAATCAGATTGCATTTGAAATGTTGGTGCCAAACATTGTACTAAGACGTGATTCATTGACGGAATATATTATAAATTTTCATACAAGTAATTCCAACTTGGGGGGGGGGGGGGGCGGGAATCATGGGGGAGGTGTGCGTGTGTGTGTGTGTGTGTGTGTGAGCGTGTGTGTGTGTGTGTGTGTGTGTGTGTGTGTGTGTGTGTTTGTGTGAACAATATATTACTTCTGGTTTTTATATCGAAATAACCTGTTAAAACCCATACACTTATATTGTATCATAGCAGAAACATACACGGACGTACAGTGTGGCACACAGGGTCTTTGTTTTGTTTCGTTTTCTCCCCTTCAGAATTGCTTCTGGTTTTTATCACGTTTAGAGTTCAAACGCAAGTGTGCGTATCCGGTTTCAGTCGCACTCTGTAAATCAGTTCTCAAATTCTTTAAGTGGTCAGATATTAGGGCCAGAGCATCAAGCAGTAATGAATATCATAAAACACGACCCATTCAGCTTATACAAACGTTGTATATTAGCACCCCCTCCATTACCGACCGTCTTGGAACGTTAACACTATAATAATATGATCCCATTCAGAATCGGATGTTTCAATTGCATTTTTCTCTCTGTTAGCATAAGTGTATGCCATGTACTGTGATAAACAGTGTATTGAGGAGTGGATTAAAAATGCATTACACGGATATACTTAAAGATGTATTGTATCTTCAAAAGTAAGTATATATTATATTAAGAAACAAAAATCTTATTTCAAATAAATAAATATGTACGTTAGGGGCACACCGCTCTCCCCCTGCCCTATCCGCCCCCCTTCCCTACATCCAACACTGTGTATATATGTATATATATATATTATCGTCATCGAGATGTGTGTGTGTGTGGGGAGGGGAGTAAACAAAATTCAAGTGGGCTCACACCTAGTTTAGATTACCGGGATGCGGATCAACGAAACGATTCACAGCTGACAGATATCACATTTCAATTTGACTCCCAGACTGTGGGGCCTTACATCGTATAAGATTAGTTGCTAAAATAATTCTCACAAGTATGTGGATTTTTCCTATGGATATTATTCTAATTTAGGTGAGTACAACATTGGCAAGACTTCCGAACGTTCCAGCATTCAGTTCATTCATAAATGTGTAATACAAATATCAAGGTATCATTTATTAACGTTTCACAACTCTTCATTCTTTCTTTATTTCTTCTCTCGTACACTTGTATTCAATGTTGGGTGCGACGAACGGTCTCTTTCATAAGCTGCTATATAATAACAAAGGGGGTGGGGGATATTAATTAACATACGTCTTTTAAGTAACCATTGTCTTCAAATACACATTTGGACAAACTACTGTATTGAGCATTACATCGGTTCTTAAAAGAAAAACTGGAATGTACAATGTAAGAGTGACGTCAGTATTACACCAATTCTTAAAATAAATGTGCCCACACCCTTCTAGAGGCGGGGCCTAGTGACGTCAGCATTGCATCAGTCAGTTCTTAAAATAAAGATGTATACACCCTTCAGGAGGCGGGGCCTAGTGACGTCAGTATGGCATCATCCCCTTTACTACGCAGATTGGCGGCCATCTTGGATGATGCAATAGTGAAATCGATATGCCCCATAGTGGGGCCCTTACTACTATTAACGAGTAAGTACGAAAATAAATTACAATGAATGGATGTTTTGTAGTGTCACCATTACAGAAATAAATTAATGTGAATGAACGCCTTGTAATGTCACAAGCAAGAAAAATAAATTAATGTAAATGAACTTCTTGCAATGTCACAAGAAAAATAAGTTAAACTCAATGAACGCCTTGTAATGTCAGATATACTACTGTCAGGTTTTCAGGAAGAGGTTAGCAGGACGCTCTAGACGGTTACACGTACTCTGGAACCTGAAAGGTAGACGACATATGTGTAAAGACTGGCTTCCATAAAAGCTGACACAGATCGACACAGAACAAGCAAAATATTGTATAGCATTTCATCACTGTTTTTACATAGCCGAGCATTCGAATATTAGAAATTAAAATGAAAAACTCTAAGCAAAATGCTCTACATTACAATAAAATAATAGCTTATGTGACATTATTCTAATAAAAATAATTAATTACATATATATATATATATAAAATCAATATAAAAATTTAAAAAACCTTTAAAAAATATATATATGTATTTTCTAAATTTAAAAACAAGGTCGCCACCTAGAATTTGAAATATTATCATTCTTTACTTCGATTGGTCTGAACTGGGAAGGTCATTAAACCTCCCTATACAGGCAACACACTACATGCTATATATCAAGGTTCATTGAACTAGGACTTAGATAATTATAAGAATGGGCCTAGGGAAACGTAACAATGAAAACACTTGTTAATTAATTTAAAATAATAATAATAATAATGAACATACGTGTAACCATAAATCAAGTTTCACTTATCTATAGTCCGTCCCATCCTCTCACAAAAATGTTTTTTGTTGTTTTAGTTTCGTTTGATGTAAAAAGAAAATCCCTGTCCCGAGTCAGACCCCCGATCCTATCGGAGGCCGGACTCGGGATAGGCGTGTTCGAAACCCTAGTGGTATATGGACACGTTAAACAAGTTACTAAGCTAAGCTAAGCTAAAAAGAAAAGTAAAAGTGTTTTGACCCACCCCCCCCCCCCCCCCCCCCCCCAAAAAAAAAGAGAAAAAAAAAAAACCCAAACCCCCCCCCCCCCCCCCCCCCCCCCCCCGAACAAACAACAACAACAAACAAACAAGCAAACAAACAATACATCCCAACAACAACATCAACAACAAAAAACCCACCAACCAACAAAACAAAACATCTGGGGGGTTTTAAAACTATTTTTGTCCAATGTAGAAAACAATCTACTCAGACATAAGTAACGTGTAGTAAATGCTATAGTATGAAACACACGTATCCTGTGGAACATACTACAGGACTTATAGTTTTTTTAAGAAATGGGGCTGGACAAAAACACAAAAGTTGATGCAGGCGCGTGTGAAGGGTGGGGTCTAGACTGTGGCAAGCGAAATTACTACGGGAAATTTATTTTGAGCATTGACAGTTCGATAAACCCCCACCCCCACCCCTCCAACCTCCCCCCTCTGCACACGCGTCTGACACGCCAATGCCGAAGCAAAAAGGTAATACTTAAATCCCGTCTTTTTTAATTCGTAAACGCGAGACAAAGATTAAATGTTAAAAATGTGTTACTGACCCTGGATAGAAAATAGACCTATGCTCTAATAAACGGTGAAACCTACCAAATTTAAATCTGTCGATTACAACCAAAGATCAATAAGAAGCCCACAGACATTCGACCTTTCGAAATCGAAAAAACAAGAAGAAAAAAGGCTGTTTTGCAACAGGTTACGTACTAAATGGGTCAGCAGAATATCGACTGAAAATACTTTATGGAACGTTTCAGTATGGGCGGATGCACAAGCGTCTTGTGACCATCCCCGCCTTTTGGAAGTGCCCCTTTTAATTACTTTTGGTTGTTTTTAAATATATAACACTAACACGCGCCTTTGATCTGTGTTTCATTTCCATGGATCATGTCCCCGAATCCCATAAGGGTACGAGACGGGGAGGGGCAGAAGGAGAGGGGCACAGCTGCCCGCTGGTGCTGGAATATCCTCAAATTTAGGCAAAAAAGATATTCGGACAAAATAACCTGAGACCTTTTTAACACGTATTTCCATCGTTCTACCAGCAACATTAGTTTGTAATCCATATAAATATGTGTAGCGATTATTTTCTAACCGTAAGCCTTACATAGATGTTTGGCAGTAATGCTAATACGAATAAAAGTTGTTATGCAGATTCGGGCATTTTCGTTTAATTCGGGCAAAAGCCAGCCTCCCCCCCCCCCCCCCCCCTCCCCACCACCTCCTCCACTCACAAAAATGGGAGCCCGTACTACGGCTATGGTCAACAGACCATCGACTGAAAATACTGTATGGAACAGTTCAGCATTGGCGGATACAAAAGATTCTCGTGACCCCATCCCCGCCTTTTGGAAAAAAAGAAAGAAATGTTTTATTTAACGACGCACTCAACACATTTTATTTACGGTTATATGGCGTCAGACATATAGTTAAGGACCATACAGATTTTGAGAGGAAACCCGCTGTCGCCACTACATGGGCTAGTCTTTCCGATTAACAGCAAGGGATCTTTTATTTGCGCTTCCCACAGGCAGGATAGCACAAACCATGGCCTTTGTTGAACCAGTTATGGATCACTGGTCGGTGCAAGTGGTTTACACCTACCCATTGAGCCTTGCGGAGCACTCACTCAGGGTTCGGAGTCGGTATCTGGATTAAAACTCCCATGCCTCGACTGGGATCCGAACCCAGTAGCTACCAGCTTGTAGACCGATGGCCTAACCACGACGCCACCACCTTTTGGAAGTGCCCTTTTTAATGACTTTTTTGTGTCTAATTATTATTTAGTAATCATCCACAATATACAACACTAAAACGCGTCTCTGATCTTTATTTCCAGGGATCATGTCCTCAAGTCCCATAAGCGTACGGATGCGGTGGGCGGAGGCAATGCCCCCACCCCCAACCAGTACTGGAGTAAATAATCGAATTCGGGCAAAAAGGATAGAGATATTCGAGCTAATATAAGACCTTTTTAACACATCATTTTACCAGCAAAGGGGACGGGATTTAGCTCAGTCGGTTGAGTGCTCGCTTGATATGCTTGCGTCGCAGGATCGAACCATCTCGGTGGATCCATTCGAATGTTTTTTCCTCGTTCCAACCAGTGTGCCACAACTGGACAAAGACCATGGTATATGCTTTCCTATCTGTGGGATGGTGCGTATAAAAGATCCCTTGCTGCTAAGGAAAAGATGTAGCGGGTTTCCTTGGATGACTACAAGTCAGAATTACCAAATGTTCAACCTCCAATAACCGATGATTAATTAGTCAATGTGCTCTAGTGGTGTCGTTAAACAAAACAAACTGTTTTAGTTTGTAACCCTATATAGCTGTTTGCTAATATGCATTTTTGTTTCATTCGGACAAAATCCAGCCTGCGACCCCCGCCCCCACCCCCTAAAAAATGGAAAGCCCGTACGCCTATACCGAATCCCCTACAGATCTTGCTTTGGTTGCTTGACTCATCTGCCTTCGAAAAACTCGAATTTCCCTTTTTAAAACGTTGTGCCCCCAACTACCCTCCGACTCCCTTACACGGTCCTGGATCCGCCCGTTTCAGCTGTTTCTTTCTGTGAAATATAAAACACGCACTTAATGTCTGTCTTTAACGCTCACGTTAGTGTCAAGGCAGTGTGGTCTGACATTTCACCTACTTAGATTGACACAAAAGAAAACTGCCTTAAACTAATTATACAGTGTTAGTATGTAGAATTTAACAGGCCTCGTTGGCGTCGTGGTCAGGTCATCGGTCTACAGCCTGGTAGGTACTGGGTTCGGATCCCAGTCGAGGCATGGGAGTTTTAATCCAGATACCGACTCCAAACCCTGAGTGAGTGCTCCGCAAGGCTCAATGGGTAGGTGTAAACCACTTACACCGACGATGATAAGATAAAAAAAACAATGTGCTCTAGTGGAGTCGTTAAATAAAACAAACTTTACTCTTTTTTTTTAATGTAGAATTTAAATTATTCCGGGGGGGGGGGGGGGGCGGGACCTAGCCCAGAGGTAAAGCGCCCTTGATGCGCGGTCGGTCTGGGATCGATCTGCGTCGGTAGGCTCATTTGGCTATTTCTCGTTCCAGTCACTGCACCACGACAGACATACCAAATACCGTGGTATGTGCTATCCTGTCAATGGGATAAAAATATATCTGCTACTAAAAGGAAAATGTTTCCTCTCTAATCCAATAGCCTATGATCAATAAATCAATATGCTCTAGTGGTGTCGTTAAACAAAACAAACTTTATCTTATCCCCAAAAGTACGTCATGCTATATAGTCATCAGGCGCCGCAGGGATCCAGGAATTTGTGAAGAGAGGTCGGGTGAGCGTTTGAACAAGCTTTTATTTATTTTTACATCGGCGAAAAAATAAGAGGTGTGGGGGGGGGGGGGGGGGCATCCTCTGTGTATCTCCCTGCGTCTACATCTACGTCTGGTCATCATATCCCATTTCTTAATTGATAATGTTTGGCTTATTATAACTGAATTAAAGCTGCATAACCATCACGAAATCTTTACTTCATTTAGCAGAGTACTCGCCTGAGATAATTTAATGGTAAGATCTAATTACACCCTCCTCGGTGGACCCATTCTCTCATTAGTTTTCCCATTCCAACCAGTGCCAACGACTTGTATATCAAAGGATGTGACATGTGCTGTTTGAGTGAAAATCCATTCAAAAGATTCCTTGCAGCTAATGGTAAAATATTGCGGTTTTCTTCTGAAGACTATATGTCCGGAATATTAAATGTTACACATCCAATAACCGATGGTTGCTTAATCAATGTGCTCCAGTGGTGTCGTTAAACAAAACAAGCTTCAACTGTTTAATCACTTGGGGTAGCAAACATCTCTATTTTACCACCAAATACGTTTTCCTCGATCTATGGCAGATGATATTTTATATAAATACCTTCTAAGATTGTGTGCGGCTTGAAACACTGAAATATTCACCATGTTCCCACATCAGCTGTCGGCTACCGGAAGCCGTTTTGTAGAAATTTTAAACAGATATAGTCCAGGAGTAATAGGTTAAAATAGCCAAAACATAGAACAAATTGGTAACAATCTGAAATTGTCAGAAACGTTGTCTTAGACTATGATAAAACACATACCAAACGTCCCTGCAAATCCACGAAGAACTAACTCGGGAAGTTAAGATGGCGTTCAAAATGGCCACCGTTATCTATTATCTTTGCAACCAGACAAAGTAGTAATGCAAAGAAAAAGTCTAAACATAGGTTTTTCACAAACTATACATCTTAGATCAACGAAACGTGGTTTATGGTTGCGCCTATGGATGTTCATCACAATGCACCGAAAATACTTTATAGTAGGTGAGACCTTTAATTCTGTGGAATTCTTGTTTCCATATATTTACAATTCCTTGTTGGAAATATTATGCTGTGAACAATATCTGCGCAAATCCTTTTTATGGATTTTACACCCAATAGCCGATGTATTTTTTTCGTACTGGGGTGTCGTTAAACATTCATTCGTTCATTCATCCATTCACTCATTCATTCACCAGGGGTGAGAATTGGTGAACTGCAAAAAAGAGGAAATCTAGATGGGTCACGGAAATTCTTGAAACCCTAGGTTAAAATCTGTACCATCTGACACATTTTGGAGGAGAGGACGATTAAAATGCGAGAAAATGCAATGTTCCATGAGTGGAAAACAGCGGATCAGAGGAGAATTGCCACATTCATTCATCCATTGTATTACTGAGGCTGTAGAACGGATTTAGGCGCATGTACCGGTGTACACTATAAAGATCCGTCCTCTTACAATCGGAGCTGCAACAACATATCTTGGTCAAGGTTAGCTCAACTCAGTATACAAAGCACTGGACAACGAACGTCATTTAGAATAGCATTAGTCTTTAGGAGATATATGGAAATGAATATGCTAATGGCCGATTCATAACTGTCATTTATGTTACTGCCTCTGTAAAACATACTAAAACTTTAAAAATATGTTTTGTATATTACTAGAGAAGATTAACACTCACTCACTCACTCACTCACTCACTCACTCTCTCTCACTCTCTCTCTCTCTCTCTCTCTCTCTCTCTCTCTCTCTCTCTCTCTCTCTCTCTCTCTCTCTCTCTCTCTCTCTCTCTCTCGCTCTCTCTCTCTCCATTCCCACCTACAATCTTCATTTCTTGTCCATCTGTCTACCTGATGTTTTAATCAATTTTATTAAATTGTTGTCTGCCATAAAAATGTGTAATTGTAAAATATAGGGAGATATCTTAATGTTGGTCAATCTCTGACATTAATACAAACGTTAACAAATATTGCTTTAAAAAAACAAAATGAACACACATTATCGTACATTTTCTCAGAAAACAAAAATCTTTTTGAGGGCAAATCAGCTTTATTAAGAGATTTAGACCTAAAAAAATAATGGGGCCAACATAATTTGAGTCTAGCTATAAGCAGGGCCGGATTTAGACCCTGGGGGGGCCCCGGGGCACTTCAGGTTTGGGGGCCCCTCAACATTACATGACAAATTAAAAAAAAAGAGAACTAATTTTATAATTATTACATTTTTTATAACGTCATTAGTCGGGGGGGGGGGGGGGGGGCTCTGGCAGGGGGCCCCAGAACAACTGTCCCCTTTGCCCCCTTATACATCCGGCACTGGCTATAAGATACAAAGGATAGAGGTTGGGCTTCTGAAATCTGGATCTACAGAACAATGCAAGATATCTGTGAACAAAATGCTCTTTCCTAAATAAGCTTGAACATATTAATGTTGACAACTAAACTATTTAACGCAAAGCCACTAAAATTAAGTCTAAAAACCCTCCAGCATATTATATTGGTTCTTTTAGAAAAGATATTGCTGTGCTCAAAAACAAATATTCTTTCACACCCGTTGGTGAGAACATCATGCGTTATTTTTGATAACAATTTCAAGACATACGACTGGCTGTTCCAAGGTGATGACCAGGTCACCAGTGCCATGCATCCAATGAAAAACAACACGATGGAAATAGATTAAACTGATGTATTGTTAACCTGACAATCATGTGTCTGTGACACGTGAGTTAGCTACAAGTGCAAAGGCTGTAAATATGTTTTAGTCGAAAAAGATGTTACAATGTGCTTAAAACCTGTTTTTTGAGGATATATAAGAAATAGAATAATACATTTGTGTCCGTTAGATACCATTTATCTCACAACTTGTTGTTTAAAAATGTATCAAACTCGCTTTTGCTCATTAGATATATTTTAAAACAACTCGTTGAGATAAATGGTATTTAACGGTCACTCATGTATTATTCTCTATTTAACATTCCATGTTCAAATATGGAAAATCTAAAGCCCTGCAATAGCCAATGCTTTAAAATTGTAATAGTTTTTATCACCTAGAAATATTACATTTCTCTAGATTAATCCAATGTCTATTCTAATGACTACAGACTAATTCCATGTAGGGAATCTAAAGCTCTGCAATAGCCAATGCTTTAAAATTGTAATAGTTTTTATCACCTAGAAATATTACATTTCTCTAGATTAATCCAATGTCTATTCTAATGACTACAGACTAATTCC
The DNA here is from genome assembly GCF_016097555.1 of Gigantopelta aegis. NCBI lineage: Eukaryota > Metazoa > Mollusca > Gastropoda > Neomphalida > Peltospiridae > Gigantopelta > Gigantopelta aegis. The sequence continues at coordinate 16,078,954 of NC_054711.1, read as the reverse complement.
ATGTAGGGAATCTAAAGCTCTGCAATGGCCAATGCTTTAAAATTGTAATAGTTTTTATCACCTAGAAATATTACATTTCTCTAGATTAATCCAATGTCTATTCTAATGACTACAGACTAATTCCATGTAGGGAATCTAAAGCTCTGCAATAGCCAATGCTTTAAAATTGTAATAGTTTTTATCACCTAGATATATTACATTTCTCTAGATTAATCCAATGTCTATTCCAATGACTACAGACTAATTCCATGTAGGGAATCTAAAGCTCTGCAATGACTAATGCTTTCAAATGTTTTAAATATACAGAACTTCACATACGTTGTTTTCGTTTTCTATTTATTGCACTAGTCTATTTATTGCACAAGAATAAACGAGTGCAATAAATAGGAAGTGAAAACAACATATGTGAAGTTCTGTATTTATTACATACCGGTACCTTCTTTTATGTTTTACAAAAACGTTTTTTTAATTTAACATCATAACAACACTTTATTTAATATATGATCACAATTCCTTTCATGGATTTACTTAACATTAACAATCATACTCTGCGTCAGCCTTGTGTAATGTTTCAAGTACATGTGACATCATTTGTAAATCATAATATGACATCAGTAAATAAAAGGCGATAACTGCAGTAAAAAGAAGGGAATTCCCCATTTAAAAGTTCTGGTCCGTATTGCACACCCATCCACCAAACAAATGCAACAACAAAACTACTCACTGTAAAATGACAGTTTAGGATTTTTAATGACTCCATCAACAGGCAATATCTGAGCTCTACAATAAGGTTTGTTCAAGTTGAAGAACTGGTTTTGGGTGGAAGACAAGTAACTGGTAAAACACACCAATTTTCTTGAAATTTGATATGAGGATTTAAATTTTAGATACATACACAGAACCTAAACTTGTCCCCAGAACACAATATATTAACAAAATGATCTTTTATTCATGAATAGTTTTATTTTAAATGAACAGATGTTTAAATTCTGCTTTCTAACTACAGACTCGTTCAACAGCAATATTTGGGTGAGACAAGCACATTTCAGTCATGACTAGTAAAAATGGTGAGAACAGGTGGATGTTACGAGTTAATTTAGAACCCTGGCAATAAAAAAACACTCAAAACGTTATCAATGCAATCAATCATGTTTGAAACAAACAAAATAAAAGTTCAATTTCTTAAAAATAAGTTTTAATACATACATATATACATACATTTACACACACACACATTACCATGGCAACAACAATCCGTGAGGTGAGGTGTGTATATAGTACAAGATGACGAGTGATAAACCAAAGTCACAATGAGGTGAAGCCAAGACAAAGCGAGTGTCAGGAATTCTTTTTAACCTGCAAAACAAACAGCAATCTCCGTTACGAGCTTCTCCAGAAACGGTCACTGGGGGGTGGAGGTGGTTGTAGGAAGGTGCTACTCCAGAAACAGTCACTGGGGGGTGGAGGTGGTTGTAGGAAGGTGCTACTCCAGAAACGGTCACTGGGGGGTGGAGGTGGTTGTAGGAAGGTGCTACTCCAGAAACGGTCACTGGGTGGGTGGGAGGTGGGGGTGGGGGAGGTGGTTGTAGGAAGGTGCTACTCCAGAAACGGTCACTGGGTGGGTGGGAGGTGGGGGGTGGGGGAGGTGGTTGTAGGAAGGTGCTACTCCAGAAACAGTCACTGAGGGATGGGTGGTGGGGAGGTGGTTGTAGGAAGGTGCTACTCCAGAAACAGTCACTGAGGGATGGGTGGTGGGGAGGTGGTTGTAGGAAGGTGCTACTCCAGAAACGGTCACTGGGGGGTGGGTAGGGGACGTGGTTGTAGGAAGGTGCTACTCAAAAAAAGGTCACTGGGGGGGAGGGTGGAGGAGATGGTTGTAGGAAGGTGCTACTCCAGAAACGGTCACTGAGGGAGGGGTAGTGGGGAGGTGGTTGTAGGAAGGTGCTACTCCAGAAACTGTAACTGGGCGGGGGGGTAAGGGAGGTGGTTGTAGGAAGGTGCTACTCCGGAAACGGTCACTGAGGGATCGGTGGTGGGGAGGTGGTTGTAGGAAGGTGCTACTCCGGAAACGGTCACTGAGGGATCGGTGGTGGGGAGGTGGTTGTAGGAAGGTGCTACTCCGGAAACGGTCACTGAGGGATCGGTGGTGGGGAGGTGGTTGTAGGAAGGTGCTACTCCGGAAACGGTCACTGAGGGATCGGTGGTGGGGAGGTGGTTGTAGGAAGGTGCTACTCCAGAAACGATTACTGGGGGGTGAGTGGGGGGCGGTGGTTGTAGGAAGGTGTGACTCCGGAAACGGTCACTGGGGGGGTGGGGGGGGGGGGGGGTGGTTGTAGGAAGGCTGGGAAACACCAGATATCTTACTCTAATAATTAGTTTTTAGATGTGTTAATGAACTTTTATTTAATTAGCTTGACCTCATTAATTCAGACATCGTCTAATAATATGGTACCTAGATGATTGGTGTTTTACAATCACTGACTGGTATATCAAAGGGGGTTAGGCTGTGGCATGTGCTGTGCTGTCTGGGAAATGGGTTAAGTGGAGGAGGGAAACACCAACAATATCTTATGTAAATTCCACACAGTTTTTTCACACCATTGCCACAAATTTTCTTTAAATTGTTTTTTTTTAATTATTGGTATCTTGGATACATACACAGAATTCAAAATAAACTTCACTTTGATCATTAATTAGGTTTAGATGGATTAATGACCTTCTGTTCAATTAGCATATCCTCATGATTTCAGACATCTGTATCTCTGATATGGGGGGAGGGGGGGGGGGGGGGGGGGGGGGCAAGATGTAGCCCAGTGGTAAAGCCTTCACTTGGGATCGATCCCCATCAGTGAGCCCATTAGGCTATTTCTCGCTCCAGCCAGGGCACCACGACTGGTACATCAAAGACCGTGATATGTGCTATCCTGTCTATGGGATGGTGCATATAAAAGATCCCTTGCTGTTAATCGAAAAGAGTAGCCCATGAAGTGGCGACAGCGGGTATCTGAAGCCTGATGCTTTCTTCACCAATGATTTCGTTTTTAACATGTCAGTAATGGCAACTGTTTTATTTTATGGGTTTGTATAAATTACTGTCAACATCTCTGGGAGGTGGGATGTAGCTCAGTTTAGTAGAACTCTGTGATCCCATCAGGGTTTTCCCCCATCCTAACCAGTTCCCCACGACTGCTACATCAAGGGCCGGGATTTAGCCGAGATGGTAGTGTGGTCACCCGAGATGCCCGGGCATAGGATCGAATCCCCTCGGGTGATCCACTGGGTATTTTACCAGCCAACTGAGAACCCCACAACTGGCATATTTAAAGGGACACACCCTAGTTTTTAAACACTAAGACATATTTTTGACTATTATAGCCGTTTTTGATAACTAAAATTAAACTTTACTTAGAATTTATGGTTTAGATTATCCGTTTCTGTACATTCAAAGTATTTTTGGTCATCCTGGTGTTTTTAATATCACAAAATGCATTTCTCATATTTTTAAAAACGCACGTGCATCTTACAAGTAACAGTTATGGAGTCGAGTTTAAGTCAATTTTTAGAGGCTATTTCACCATTTCAAAGTAACAGACTTATGTTTCACTCAGTTGTAACTTTATCCAAATGTGTTACAGGTGTTAATTTTCACGGGTTGAAACTAGGGTCTGTCCCTTTAACTAAACTTAGTGTTCATTTTAACGGGTTGAAACTAGCGTCTGTCCCTTTAACTAAACTTAGTGTTAATTTTCACGGGTTGAAACTAGGGTCTGTCCCTTTAAAGTCTGGGATAGTTGCCACCCTGTCTGTGGGAGAGTGCATTTAAAGATCCACTTTTTGCCAATGGATAAATGTAACAGATTTTTTCTCTCAAAAGACTACATGTATATGCCAGAATTACCAAATGTTTCACATCCACTAGCCGATGATTAATTAATCTATGTGCTCTAGTGGTGTCGTTAAACCAAAAAACAAAACAATGTTAAGTCATTAAGACTGATTGGTACTGGGTATGCACCCCTACTCCCCAAATCTGACCATGTCTGGAAAAGCTCTAAAGAAAACTCAATATTGCAACATTCAGTGGTAATATTAAAATCAACTCGGTAAAGCCAGACACACAGAAATAAGCAGTGTGCCACAATTAATTCCCTTTGAACGGGCTTGACGATTTTGGTATCAGAATTTTGACTGGTTCATTAGTGCATCAACAACCACCGGTCTAGAAGGGATGTAACTCTGGACTGTAATCAGTTGTAAATCGATTGCAAAGCTTCCAGTCGAATAACTGATTAAATGGTCCAAGCGAGCAACATTACTATTAATTACTAATCAGCTAATTGGCTGTTACAAAGGCAAAACTATGTAATTCGACCCATTTAGAAAGCATGTTAATTAAGCAATGTCAATAATTTACTACCGGGCCAAGCAATTAGCTGTTCATAAGGTAAATTACATCAACTAATAATTTATAATCAGGTTACTGTATGTCATAAAAGTCATGTTTATGGTTTGAAAATTGTTGGTGAGCAATAAATTGCTCTCCTGAAATTATATAGGAGAGCAATTGCAATCAGTGTTCGAGCCACAGTAATTTTAGGTAAAATAAATTAACAATATCAGCATGTGATGAGGTGAGCAGTTTTTCACCCACGTGGAAATCGTTTTGTGTGAGCACACGTGAGTGAGAGCCATAAAGACTGATAAAAAGGGGCATGTTTAATTTTTTACCTTTGTTAGAAAGGCATCACAAGCTTCCATTACAAAGTTGTCCAGTGTCTGAAGACTGTTCGACCTCTCCCGTGTTAATGCCTGAAACAAAACAAACAAAAAACATAGGAAAAAAGAGACAAGAAAAAATTACTATTTGTGTAATGACACATCAAGACATTTTAAAACTAGAGTTATTACATACATAGCATATGATCAATAAAGCACTACCTGCCTCAGTGGTGCAGTGGCTAAAGGGATATATCCTAGTTATTAAACACTTAGGCATATTTTTGACTATTAGAGCCATTTTTGATAACTGAAATCATACTTTACTTAGATTGTATTGCTTAGTTTATCCATTTCCGTACATTCGAAGTGTTTTTGGTCATCCTGGTGTTTTTAATATCACAAAATGTATTTCTCATATTTTTAAAAACGCACGTGTGTCTGAGAAGTAACAGTTATGAAGTTGAAGTTTTAGTCTATTTTTAGAAGGTATTTCACCATTTCAAAGTCACAAACTCGTGTTTCACTCAGTTGTAACTTTATCCAAATGTGTTACAGGTTTGTAGATTAACTCAACTTAGTGTTAATTTTCACGGGTTCAAACTAGGGTCTGTCCCTTTAAGTCATCAGACCTAAAAATGGTAGGTACTGGGTTCACACCCCGGTACCGGCTCCCACCCAAATCAAGTTTAATGACTCAGTGGGTAGGTGTATGGCCACGACACCGACTTCTCTCTAACTAACAACTAATCGGGAATTGTTTTATTTGAAGAACACACTCAATACATTTTATTTATGGTTATATGGCGTCAGACATATGGTTAAGGACCACACAGATATTGAGAAAGGAAACCCGCTGTTGCCACTTCATGCGATTAGCAGCAAGGAATCTTTTATATGCACCATCCCACGGACAGAGTAATACATACCACGACCTTTGATATGCCAGTCGTGGTGCACTGGCTGAAACTAGATATAGACCAGACACGACAGCGCATCGAGTATGCGCTTTACCACTTGGCTATGTCCTGCCCCTAACAACTAATCACTAACCCAGTGTCCTAATTATGGTCCAGATAGGTGAGGTGTGTGTGCCCAGGACAGATAAACATGAAAATAACTATAAAACGAATCAATGAACACTTAACGTAGACAGTGACAGAAGAAACATTGCTACCATAGGGATGGAGTCTATCTCAGTCGGCAGAGTGTTTGCATGAGGTACTTAGTGATTAGGGTGTAGGATTGAAATCCCTCGGTGATTAGGGTGTAGGATCGAAATCCCTGGGTAGATCCATTCTCCAAATAGGTTTTTCTCCCAGTGTCTCATGACAGGTATATCAGTTTAAAAGTTTGTTTTTATTTAACGACGCCACTAGAGCACATTGATTTTTTATCTTATTATCGCCTATTGGACGTCAAACATTTGGTCATTGTGACACTGTTTTTAAGAGGAAACCTGCTGTCGCCACACAGGCTACTCTTTTACTACAGGCAGCAAGAGATCTTTTATTTGCGCTTCCCACAGGCAGGTTAGCACAAACATGGCCTTTGTTGAACCAGTTATGGGTATATCAATGACTGTGGTATGTGTTGTCCTGTCAGTGACATAGCCACTAACAGGGAACTTTGAAATTTGCTATATGTACATGTATGTAAGTTTTAAAATGGCAACACAATTCTAAAATGTTAATAGTTGTTCCTCAATTTTCAAATTGTTTAAAATTAAATGAAATTCCAGCTCACTATCTTGAGGCATTACCGGGGGCGGGGGGGGGGGGGGGGGGGGGGGGGGGAGGGTGTTGGCAATCTGAAAAACTATATATTGAATAGATGGACAGACAGATGAATGGAGACAAAACCTACAGTCCCCTGTGGCTGTAACAGTCAAAAGTACTTTACACAACAAAGTAATTAGTATCAGTGCTTTTAAGTTTTCTAATCTTACCCGGTCTAATGCAAGATGCAAGCCATCAGGTCCGAGATTGTATCCTGATTCCATGATTCTGTGACGAGAAATATAAACATTACAATTCATTCACAACATTCATTCGTTCGTTTGTTCGTTCATACATTCATTCCGTGATCCTGTAAAGAGAAATCTGAACATTACAATTCATTCACTACATACATTCATTCATTCCGTGATCCTGTAAAGAGAAATCTGAACATTACAATTCATTTACTACATACATTCATTCATTCCATGATCCTGTAAAGAGAAATCTAAACATTACAACTCATTCACTACATACATTCATTCATTCATTCTGTGATCCTGTAAAGAGAAATATAAACATTACAATTCATTCACAACATTCATTCGTTCATTTGTTCGTTCATTCATTCCGTGATCCTGTAAAGAGAAATCTAAACATTACAATTCATTTACTACATACATTCATTCATTCGTTCATTCCGTGATCCTGTAAAGAGAAATCTAAACATTACAATTCATTCACTACATACATTCATTCATTCTGTGATCCTGTAAAGAGAAATCCAAACATTACAATTCATTCACTACATACATTCATTCATTTGTTCATTCTGTGATCCTGTAAAGAGAAATCTAAACATTACAATTCATTCACTACATACATTCATTCATTCATTCTACTTTTTTAATTTTTTAAATATTACAATTCATTGACTACATTAATTTATTCATTCATTCATTCTACTTATTTTTGTGCTTATATCCAATTAAGTTTCAAAGACGCTGTCATGAGCACACACCTCAGCTATCTGGACTGTCTGTCCACGACAGTGGGTTAGTTATTAGTGGTTAGTGGTTAGCTGTTGGTGACAGACAAGACAGTGCAGTGGTCTACACCTACCCATGGAGTCATTAAACTCACTCTGGGGGGGGGGGGGGGGGTGGGGGAGCCAGTACTGGAATGCAAACTCAGAAACTACCATCCGTAGGTCTGATGGCTTAACCACTACAGAACTGAGGCTATAAATTAGGTACATGTAATTAGGCATTAATTACCATACTGACATGTGTTTCACTATTTGTTTGAAACAACAGACACAATTTGTTATTTAGAAAAATATAACATAACATACCAAGCAAGTTAGTGTCACATACACAGAGAGAAAGACACACACACTCAAACATACACACACACACATATACACAGACACACAGAGAGAGACACACACACACACACACAGACACACACATGCACAGACACACACACACAGAGAGACACATACAAACACAAACACACACACACACACACACACACACACAGAGAGACACACACACACAGAACAAAAAAGGTAAAAAAAAGAAAGACAAGAACACGTGTCTTAATGAAAATCTATTTCACATCATTTTTCAACAGTCACTGCACATCCTAACACGTTTTTCAAGTCATTTATCATCTTGATATTTCCTTGTAATACAAGCATTTTAACATTTCTCAAACCACCTAAGTAGTCCTTGTTTAATTTACTTCCAGGCTAGACTCATATCCAGTTAAAAGTTAAAGCATGCTGTTCTGGGCACACACCTCAGCTATCTGGACTGTCTGACCAAGTCAGTGGTTAGCGAGAGAGATGTGGGTTTAGTGGCATGGGTTGGAAGTCAGTATCGGGGTGCATACCCGGTACCTATCAAAGTAAAGGTTGTTTTATTTAACGACGCCTCTAGAGCACATTGATTTTTATCTTATCATCGGCTATTGGACGTCAAACATATGGTCATTCTGATATATTTCTTAAGAGGAAACCTGCTGCCGCCACATAAGCTACTCTTTCTGATAAGCAGCAAGGGGTCTTTTATATGCACTTTCCCACAGACAGGACACCACATACCACAGCCTTTGATGAACCAGTTGTGGACCACTGGTTGGAATGGAAAATAGCCCAAACTGCAAATGGGTTTACTGAGAAGGATCGATCCGATGACCGACCGCTTCCCAGGCGGACACGCTGCTGCTGAGCTACATCCCGCTCCCCGGTACCTATCAGTCTTAATGTCAATGACGTAACAATTTATTTATATTTTAAAGACACCACTAGAACACATTGATTGACTTATTAATCATCGGCTGGCTATTGCATGTCAATGACGTAACAATTTATTTATATTTTAAAGACACCACTAGAACACATTGATTGATTTACTAATCATCGGCTGTCTATTACATGTCAATGACGTAACAATTTATTTATGTTTTAAAGACACCACTAGAACACATTGATTGATTTATTAATCATCGGCTGTTTATTACATGTCAAACATTTGGTAATTTTGATGTATAATCTTAGAGAGGAAACCTGCCACATTTTTCCATTAGTAGTGCACCATCCCACAGACAGGATAGCACATACCACGGCCTTTGATATACTAATTGTAGCGCACTGACTATGACTTAACTGTAACTGGGCAGGATTTAGCTCAAAGTACTAGCATGAGATGCTTACTACATTAACCATCTACATGAACCATCTAAGTGGACCCATTCTCCGATTGGGTTTTTTCCCAGTCTCAACCAGTGCACCACAACTGGTATATCGAAGGTCATGGTATGTGCCATCCTGTCTGTGAGAAAGTGCATATAAAAGATCTGTTGCTGCTAACTGAAAAATGTAGCGGGTTTCCTCTAAGACTGAATCAAAATGATGTTTTGACATCCAGTAGCCGATGATTATTCAACGTACTCTAATGGTGTCGTTATACAAAAGAAATGTAAGCGTTAACATTTTTTAAAAGTCATTTATAATTTATGATCATCTCTTCCAAAACCAGGAAATAAGACAGTGATTCAAGGAAGAGAGTAACAAATGTGTGTCACTGTGAAAAATGCTACCAGCCTTTTGACGTCGTTTCTCGAACTTCCCAGTGCAGTCCTCAGCTGATCCAGCACTGCGTCACACAGCACCTTGTTGGCTTTTCCCGATTTCTGTGAGTCGAGTGAGTCAAACAGGTGTGCCGACAGTGCGACGTAATCTAGGTGAAAAAAACAACAACAAATGAAAACATCTCCGCACAAAATAGATTCTTAAATGTGTAGTAACACAGGCCTCAGTGGCATTGTGGTTAAGCCATTAGACATAAGGCTGGTAGGTACTGGGTTCACATCCCAGTACTGGTTCCCACCCAGAGCGAGTTTTAATGACTCATTGGGTAGGTGTAAGACCACTGCACCCGACTTCTCTCTCACTTTCATTTCATTTCAACTTATTTTCATGCTTATATCCTATTAAGGTTCAAGCGCACTGTCCTGGGCACACACCTCAGCTATCTGGGCTGTCTGTCCAGAACAGTGGGTTAATTGTCAGTTGGTTAGTGGTTAGTGAGAGAGATGAGGGTGTAGTGGCCTTACACCTACCCATTGAGCCCTTAAGCACTCGCTTTGGGTTGGAGCCGGTAGCGGGCTGCGAACCCTGTACTTACCAGCCTGTAGTCTGATGGCTTAACCACGACACTACCGACCACTAACCACTAATTACGAAAGGAAAGGAATGTTTGTTTAATGACACCCCAGCACATTATTTAATCAGTACATATTAGGAAAAGGAAGTCTTGTTTAATACAACCCCAGCACACTGTGCAATCAATGGCTATTAGGAAAAGAAAGGAATGTTTGTTTAATAACTAAGGGAGAAAAACCATGAATGACTAAGGGAAACAACACCAGATGATTAAGGGAGAGAACTATAGATGACTAAGGGAGACAACCATGAATGACTAAGGAAGATGATTAAGGGAAAAAACTACGGATGACTAAGGGAGACAACCATGAATGACTACGGTCTCACTACACAGATGTCATCTGCCACTGATACTCATATTAAATTGCCCAACTTCAAACGAAGATTGCCAATAGAACGGGTTCTCATTGGCACTAACAACATACACAATTGCGAACATACATTATATTTAAGCATTTATTTTCACTCCAAAATTGAGAACATTTCCATCTCAGTTTTTTGCTATATGACCGTATCTGGCTGTAGTACCAGTCCGAACAGGTGGTTTATTAACCGATTCACTCCGGCTGTTTCTTGCGCTGTACACCCATGTCCCAAAAGGTCGATGCACAATATTACAAAATAACATAGGTAAAATACAGCCAGAAAAAAAGAGTAAAGCTTGTTTTATTTAACGACGCCGCTAGAGCACATTGATTTTTTATCTTATCATCAGCTATTGGACGTCAAACATATGGTCATTCTGACACTGTTTTTAGAGGAAACCTGCTGTCGCCACATAGGCTACTCTTTTTACAACAGGCAGCAAGGGATCTTTTATTTGCGCTTCCCACAGGCAGGATAGCACAAACCATGGCCTTTGTTGAACCAGTTATGGATCACTGGTTGGTGCAAGTGGTTTACACCTACCCATTGAGCCTTGCTGAGCACTCACTCAGGGTTTGGAGTCGGTATCTCGATTAAAAATCCCATGCCTCGACCGGGATCCGAACCCAGTACCTACCAGCCTGTAGACCGATGGCCTGCCACGACGCCACCGAGGCCGGTCCAAATACAGCCAGAAGGCTTACCATTAAAAATACATATTGTTTTAATTCTTCACCATTTCCTAGAAGTGAATATGTGAACCATAACATGTGTCACAATTAGGAACTATAGTGGGCTGTGATCAATGAACTCTCACCCGGAAGTGATCTGTGTAGTGAGACCTAAGGAAGACAACCATACATGATTAAGGGAGACAACTCTGAATGACCAAGGGCGACAACTTACCTTGTAGAACACAACAGGTGAACACTGCTGACCGGAACACATCGTAGGGGACGGCCTCGAAGTCAAAACACTGAATCTTCTTCATAAGCTTACTGGTTATCGCTGTCGGAATGTCACTGATAATACAAACAAAAATTACATATATTTATTTCAATTTTGTCTTCTTCTTTTTTAACAAGACTGTGCAAAATGAAATCAAAATTAGAATGGCTCTTTGAAATTTTGCCAAAGTCCATCATAAATATCTGTTGTCAAGCTCATTGCAACTCTTGGTCTAGACAGTGAGAGAGGAAACCTGCTGTTGTCACTTGAAACTACCAAACAGCACAGGTCAACACATGCCATGACATTTGATATATTAATCATGGGGCACTGGCTGGGAATCGGGAGAGGGGGAAGAAAACCAGGTCCTATCAGAGTTAAATCCTTGGTCCCATCATACTTCACGTGGACTCTAACCAGTCAACTACATCACTAAAATGTGTAAAAGAACAACAACAAAATTAAATTTTAAAAAACCTGTTTTGTTTATAGAACATTGATTTCTTAATCATCAGTTACTGAATGTAAAACTTTTTGGTACCCTAATTCTAACAGACAGAGGAAACCAACTCCATTTTCTCACTAGTTGCAAGAAATCTTTTATATTAATTTTTTTCACTGACAGGACAGCACATACCATCACCTTTGATATACTAGTTGAGTGGCACTGGTTGGGACAGTAAAAAAAAACACAATCAGAGAGTGGGTCCTCCAAGGCGATTCGATCCAATGACGCAAGCACCAAGAACCTTAAGCAACTACTCTATCAACTGAGCTAAATTGAACTGTAGTTTAAAATGTGCTGGAGTATCATTATACCAATTTATCCTGAAACCACCATTTCTATTCACAGAATATGAACGAAGGAAATGTTTTATTTAATGATGCATTCAACACATTTTATTTATGGTTATATGGCGTTGGACATATGGTCAAGGAGCACACAGATATTGAGGGAGGAAACCTGTTGTCGCAAATTCATGGGCTACTCTTTTCGATTAGTGGCAAGGGACCTTTTATATGCACCATCCCATAGACACGATAACACATACCACAGCCTTTGATGTACCAGTCGTGGTGCACTGGCTGGAACGAGAAATAGACCAATGAGCCCATGACGGGGATCGATCTCAGACCGACTGCGCATCAAGCGAGCACTTTACCACTGGGGCCCAGAATATGATGACAAATAAAGCAAAGTCATATCTAGCTACTAGCAGGATATGACTTTTGATGTCACTCAAGTGATGTCACACGCATACCTACATTACAAAATCACTCATTTCACCTCTAGGTCATCGCACAATGTGGCTGAAATAAAGAAAATAATAGCTTTTCCCATTAATTTCTATGGTCTGCAGGATAAAGATGACAACTAGTTACTGACGTTGGATATCTGCTTTATCCGTCGTTAACTAGTTGGGGGCAGGATGTAGCCCAGTGGTAAAGCACCCGCCTGATGCACTTTCGGTCTAGCCAGTACACCACAACTGAGGCCGTGGTATGTGCTATCCTGTTTGTGGGATGGTGCATATAAAATATCCCTTGCTACTAATGGAAAAAATGTATCGGAATTCCTCTCTAAGACTATAATTATGTCAAAATTACCAAATGCTTGACATCCAATAGCCGATGATTACTAAATCAATGTGCTCTAGTGGTGTCGTTAAACAAAACAAACTTTAAACTTTATAAAACATCCCTTGCTACTGATGGAAAAATGTAGCGGGTTTCCTCTCTAAGACTATATGTAAAAATTACCAAATGTTTGACGTCCAATAGCCGATGATTAACAAATCAATGTGCTCCAGAGGTGTTGTGTAACAAAACAAACTTCTTGTTTTTATTAACTAGTTATTCTCAATATCACCTTCGCATCCTTTGTGAGGTAAAACACTTTTTTTTTTAAATCAGAAAACAAGTCCACTGTGGGTTTGATCCTATGACCAAAGAAGCTCAGGTGAGTGCTCTAACGACTAAATGAAGCTAACAACAATACCTGCACAACATGTACAGTACATCGGTGTACATGGCTCCGGATAGACCACTCTTCTTCTGAACCTTGCTCGCTGGACCTGAACAATAAAGGAAAGGAATGTTTGCTTAGAGTTACAGGAAGGAAGGAAATGTTTTATTTAACGACGAACGTAACACATTTTATATGGTTATATGGCGTCAGACATATGGTTAAGGAACACACAGATATTGAGAGAGAAAACCTGCTGTCGTCACTTCATGAGCTACTCTTTAGGATTAGCAGCAAGGGGTATTTTATATGCACCATCCCACAGACAGAATAGCACATACCGCGGCCTTTGATATACCAGTCGTGGTGCACTAGCTGGAACGAGAAATAGCCCACTGGGTACGCCGACAGGAATCGATCCCAAACCGACTGTGCATCAGGTTATAGTTGCAGTATCACAGCCCAATCTTTAGCCAGAGTAGCCATTCGAGAGTTAGGCACACATTTGGATGGCTGTGGTCGCTCTCTCAGCCAGAGATAACTTGATAGTGAAAACATGGAATGGCTGCCTACCTACTCTAATACAACAATAACCTTATATTTTTCACTAAATACTATTAAATGGATCATTTTCAAGTTTGCTTAAAAGAAATACTTTACATATTAATGACTAAAGTTTGTTTTGCTCAACAACACCACTAGAGCACATTGATTTATTATTCATCAACTATTGGATGTCACACATATGCTAATTTTGACATACTGTCCTAGAGAGGAAACTCACTGCATTTTTCGATTAGCAGCAAGGGATCTTTTATATGCATCATCCCACAGACAGGATAGCGCATACCACGACCTTTAATATACCAGTCGTGGTGCACTGGATGTTAATGACTAATATACACACTACAGGAAGAGCCCAACAGCACCCCCTTTCAATACTGCTATGGTTAAATATCTAGGTGCCAATGGGTTTCTTCCTGTAGTGTATGTAGTACCAACGATTTGTCCTGGATAATAACAAACGGCCCATTCCTTTCCTAAAGCTGACGCAAGAGAGGCAATCCATTCTGATTGCAGCCAAAATTCAACAGTAGGCTATGAGTTACCTCCCATGTTCAAATGTAAGTTGTATTGAATTTGAAGGTTCCAATAGACCAAATCAATATCTACTGCCGATAATGTTAACGTTTAATAATAAAACTGATATAAATAGTGCACCAACACACCCAGGCAGTACACCAACAAAAAGTGTGGCACCTCACATTTAATCTACCTGCGATGCGTTGTTGACTCTCAAACACCGGCCTTACTAGTCACCAACATAAACAGATGAATTAACCCGTTGTTTTAGGTTAGCTGAGAATGTCATATACGACGCGTTGTTGACTCTCAAACACCGGCCTTACTAGTCATCGACATAAAACGGATGAATTTAACCACTGTGTTAGTTTGCTAAGAATGTCATATATGACGCGTTGTTACTCTCAAACACCGGCCTTACTAGAGATCAACATAAAACGGATGAATTCACCCGTTGTTTTAGTTTGCTTAGAATGTCATATGTGACGCATCGTTATTTTCAAACACCTGAATCCCATTTCACTAAACATCGTAAGTGTACATCTGCTACTAGCAGTTATACTGGTCTTGCATTTGCAAGTGTTTGGCATCAATTTCACACAGAAAATTACATCACTACATCACTACAGAAGCTGGAGTATTTTAAAGAAGAAAAAAAAATTAAATATGTGTTCTTCTAACTGTATTTGTTGCACTATAATAGTAGATTTACGTTTACATGCAAAACGAAGCTTACAATGTTTTGTGAAATTGGACCCAGGCCTTACTAGTCACCGACATAAAACAAATACAATTTACCCGTTGTTTTAGGTTTGCTGAGAATGTCGTAGGCGACGCGGACGTTCGACTCAAACACTGGACGACTGTGGTGAGTCATCTGGATCACCTGACATGCTCTCTGAACGTTCGTACTCTGCTCCTCCTGAGACACGAAACTGTAACAAATATACATATATATATAGAAATATCACATTCTGTTAATGGTATGGGGTGGTGTACTGGGGTCTGGTGAATGAATGAATGAATGAATGAATGAATGAATGAATGAATGAATGGATGAATAAATGAATGGATGAATGAGTGAATGGATGAATGAATGAGTGAGTGAGTGAATAACTGAGTGAATGAATGCATGAATTATTAAATAAATGAATGGATGAACAAACTAACGAACGAACGAACGAACGAACGAAAGAAAGAAAGAAAGAAAGAATGATCGATCGAATGAACTGTCGTAAGCTACTGAAGTTTTTCGTCAGTTGCTTTTTTGTACACACAATGCAGATCATTTTCTTTGATATCCAGTGTGCAGACTTAACACAACAAATTTTGTTTGGAAAAAACAGTGTGCATTTGCAAATAGTGGAGATAGGTGCTGTAAAATATAGTATGGTGTGGGAAAATAAAGAAGGACGCAGAAAAATAAAGGAGGGTGGCAGAACGTGAAAGGAGGGCGGTATAGTGCAATCGTGGGATGGGCCACCCTGCTTAAATGGAGTAGCGAGAACACTGATGAGTGAATGATGGAATGAATAGATGAATCAATCAAAGAATGAGTGAATGTTTCAATGAATAAGTGAATGAATGGATGGATGAATGACACACCAGCACAAAAAAATACAGATCTGCTATTGGGTACAGTGTTTGAGATTAACGGTATCCCGATATCCCGGGGATACCAGAATTTAATTTTGGATACCAGACTTCAAGAACCCAGTATCCCACTGGGATGCCATATTATACTAAATTCTCAGGTGGGATACCAGATTTTGAAATGTTAGTATCCAACTGGGATACTGGCCAAAAGTTTTAATCTCGAGCACTGGGGTATCAAACAAAGGTAAGTATATATTAACATTATGATTATTTCCATTAAAAATAAACATTATATGAGTGTGTAAAACACAGTGTAAAGAACTGTGTGAAAAATACAATACGATACAATAAAAATATGAAGGTCAGTACATTTTAAAATGCAATTCCGCTCAATACACTGCGACCAATTAGGTCGCAAAATCGGTCGCATATGCGATCTTTTTTTTTCTTTTCTGTTCGGCGACTAAAATATTCCATCCTATCTATATAAAAATACAAGTAGGCACCATCTGGCTCCTAGATGGAAAAGTTAACATAGAGGGCTGCAATCATGATTTTATTTCTGAAATTGAACTTAATAACCACCGACTGGATCAGACTTTGGGAACATCACTAACATGACTTCAAATAATATATAAAGTATTGAACACTACCAGTTGACTGACTGGGGATTTGCATTCAAACAAAGTGTGCTCATGACTGCTTGAAGATAAGAATAACAAGCCATGGCTGCTACACGTAAGCTTGTAAACATAACATACATATAAAAAGTTCAGCATAATTGATTAATTACTAGTAGGCAAAATCCAATTCCTTCATATACATGCAGTCCTTGGTTTTTGAAAATTATAGGCAAATGGAAAATCACACACCTCAATATGCTAAGGCGAGTGAAAAATCACACACCTCAATATGCTAAGGCGAGTGAAAAATCACACACCTCAATATGCTAAGGCGAGTGAAAAATCACACACCTCAATATGCTAAGGCGAGTGAAAAATCTTGGCAGTGTAGCTCCAATTGGATTATGACTGGTACGTCTACAAAACTGTCTATTAAACCAGTATGTCCCGATTTGTTCAACAAAGAGAAATAACAGTTTAACGACTGCATGGAAGTCACTGACATTTTTTATTTTTTTGTTGTTTTAATAAAAGAACCTTCCTATCTGCTAAATGAGCTATGAAAACTGTTACTTTTTGTAAACAGTGGAAATAAATATACCCATCTATTTTACATATGCTGTTTGTTCAAATTGTCAAGTGTAATGTGCGCTGTTTTTCACACTCGTCAGATTGAAATTACATACATGCGCTGTACAAGCGCGATCGCACCCGTGCACTTAAAAAGCATGGTCTGTACATGATGTACAATCTTACTAGTTTGGCTTAGACTGAATTTTAGTTTTGTTCTCTAGTCTTTAACTAACCTAACATGACAGGCCTAGATACACAATATACACCATTACAGGCATCAAAATAAGCATTGTGTCTGGTCACCTATTTACAGGTTACCACAAAATATAGCCTGGTAACCTATAGGTTACCACATTGGTACGAGAAACAAAATCCGGAAGTAAATTTATCTAGTGGACACTGCTTAAATGCAGAATGACTATAATTGCTTGCAATTGCACAAGTGCACGCAAACATCGATGTAATTCCTAACAAGAAATTGAAATGCGAAAGTCCGGAATGCATTGCCTGGTTTATGTTCGGAAACGAAACTACTGTTTAACATTGAAATTTTTGTCAAGAACGAAATACCGTTCTCAACTTTTCTTACATGTGGTAACCTCCTGGTAACCTGAACGACCGTTCTCGACTTATTTCGATGCCTGCATTATCACATGTATACTTACTACGTAGCTAGGAAATCTATTGGGTCTGCTGGTCTGTTTGCTACAATTTTGGCGAGAACATCTCGGACTATATTACCAACACCCGTTCTCTCTGTAAATGATTTAAATACAAAATAAATTCAAAAACACAGAATATAAAACATGTTGTAAAATTTTTGCTTGTAACTATTCCCTTTTCACTCCCCTGAGTAATAGTCAGCTCCCCTTAGCATGGGAATATATATGGCATCAATATGGTGATATCTTAAATGGTTGAACCCCATTTGGAGTGGGGAGTAATTAATCACTCCCCTCAGTTTTTTCACATTGGAGTTTTTACCTGAGTAAACAATAGTTTGTTTTAACAACACTACTGGAGCACATTAATTATCGGCTATTGATCAGAGGAAACCCGCTACACTTTTTCTAATGCAGCAAGGGATCATTTATATGCACCATCCCACAGACAGGATCACATACCACAGCTTTTGATATATACCAGTCGTGATGCACTGGCTGGAATGAGAAATAGCCCAGGGGGCCTGCATTTTTATTAGAGATACAAAAAATGCTACATTTAAATCAGGCATGTGTGCATATAGGGTTTTGAGGTGTCGAAGTGTCTCTAGCTGGTTCCAAGCAACTTTTCTTTTTCTAAAATATATTTTTCAGGGTAGCTGGACTCGACCACCATACAAATTTTTCTTGCCACAGTACAAACTGTCCACTGCACAAACATCTGGTTTAAATGCGAAGTTCTAAATGTCAACACAGTGAACTGGAGTAAAACCATGGGGGGGGGGGGGGGGGGGGGGGGGGGGGTTAAGAGTAGGGGAGTACTCGAATACATGTAAACCTCCTCTTGATCCTCCACTGTTAATATTCAAGCTTGTTCATTTTGTCATACCCCAGTGTCCAAAAAAGGGAAAAGTATATTACACGAAATTCCGAATAAATCATTTCATTTAAAAACATTTAAGACTCAGTACATTTTTTAAAAATCTATAGTTAACTTAAGTTAAACATATGGATATTATGACACTTGGTCTACAAAATACACTAGATCAAAAATAAATTCAGCCAAATATAAGCCTTTTGAAGTTCAAGCTGGTGCAGCAAATTCAAGAAATTGCAATGCCGCCGCTATTATGTGTCCGTTGGGTATTTAAAGAAAAAAAGGCGTTTTGACCACCTCCTAAATAAAATATATTCTATAGAGACATTTACCAAGAAACTGTCTGTCAGTTTCTTGTATTCTTTCTTCAGACGGGACAGGTTTCCGTCTATCCGCCATGTTTGTTGATGATGGATACGTGCAAGACGATTGGCCAATACTCAATGGGCAGATCTAATCAACGAACACATTAAAGGTAGCATCTAATAAACGGATCAATGTATAGGAAGTGAAAGTAAATGTTCTTTTATTTAAACACTTAACTTTCTTTCTTTTTTTAAACAACAGCTATCTGGAGTCTATAAAGTATTTATTTTGAGGGTTATCTATTCTGATCACTTATTAATATTACAGGAGGATAGGGGATTCATGCCAGATAGAGCGTACTTGGCTTTAGTAGCACCAATGGTAATTGTGACACTTAGACTAGTCTTCAGAGTAGTTGTTATATATTTTTGCCATTAGCAGCAAGGGATTTTTAAAATTAACTTTCCCAGTAAGGGACAGCAAATACCACATTTGATATACCAGTTGTGGAGCACCAACTGGGACAGAAATGGTCTAGAATAAAGAGAAGAAACAGGCAGTTCTCATCAAGTGGCAGCAATGGATCTTTTACATATGCCTTTATTCACAGGACAGTACATGCCACAGGCTTTAAAACAAGTCAATGGTTGCAATGGGAATATTTAAATTCATCTATCCACTGTCGAGAATCGATCCAGTGATCTATGGGAGTAGTGAATGGTGCTCTACTATATAGCCTGCCCAGTGGAAATAAGTGTGGGCTTAACACCTCCTTAGCCACGATTAATATTTTGTTCTGCCATCATACTCCCTTCCTTTCTATTTCATGTAGCCAAGTCCAAAATCCTTCCCATCTCATAATTTTTTTTTTTTTTTATTGTTTTAAAAAATCTAACAAAACAAGAAAAAACAACCCCCCACCCCCCGTTTCCATCAGTTTTCTAATGACAAAAAAACTATTACATAAAAATTATTCAAAATCAGATATTTGCACAATGCACTGAATGCAGTCTGAAGGTTAAAGTCTGTGCTGCTTAAAGGGACATTCCTGAGTTTTCTGCAATTTTTAAGATGATAGTGACTAACAGAGACTTTTTAACGATTGTAATTAGATATCAAATATAGTTTGCTGCATAATATACATGTCTGATCATTCTAATATTTGTACCAAGTTAAATTTCATATATTTCATCTTTTTTTTTGTACGTATGAAGTTATTTGAAGACAAAATCCAGTTTGGGCTTCTTACAAATATTAAGGCGACCAGAAACACATTGAATATACAGACACTGATATTCTAAACAACAAAAATATAATTAATATGTAAGTTTAATCGTAGAAATATTTTATTAGTCAGAAACATCTTACAATGTAGCAAACTCAGGAATGTCCCTTTAATGACACAAGAGCACACCATTTATTCTTCATCATCTATTGGATGTTAAACATTTCATAATTCATATATAGAGATTAATAAACAAGCTTGTGTGTCATACCGAGTTTACGAAACAAGCATCACAATTTTTGTATTGTCAGAGCGAGAACGAGGGCAATACATGAATCTTGACAAGAGTTTCGTAAAAATTAGTACGACTCGCACAGGAGTGTAATAATTTCTTTATTATCCATATTATTATTTTTTTTATAATGAATAACAAAGACCGCCTCAAATTGTTTCAACCACAGATAGGAGACAACGAAATGACATCGTATTTAACATGCAGAGTCTGAGCTAGGACTGGGGAAGCAATGTCATGTTATGAAGGAAGGAAATGTTTTATTTAACGACGCACTCAACACATTTTATTTACGGTTATATGGTGTCAGACATATGGTTAAAGACCACAGATATTGAGAGAGGAAACCCGCTGTCGCCACTTCATGGGTTACTCTTTTCGATTAGCAGCAAGGGATCTTTTATATGCACCATTCCATAGACAGGATAGCACATAGCACGGCCTTTGATATACCAGTCACAGTGCACTGGCTGCAATGAGAAATGTCATATTGTGTCACTTTCCCAAAATTGCATCATTACACTTATTACGTGTGCTTTGTATGGGTTTTATTACTCTACTCCCTTTTCCCCTTTTCTAAATACTCATAAAAGTGCACCTGTTTTCCAATCACTTAAAATTCTTATATAAACAACACAACACATTTGATAGTTTGTTTTATATACATTTATACATCACAATGTCATTTTATTTACATTTTTTGCAATGTCGTTGTAAACTGTCAACATCATATTAAATTGTTTGAAATAATATTGTAAGTTCTCTATGCTTACTCTGATCTCATAATATCTAAAGGTAGGTTTAAGTGACGTTATAATTGAATACTCATTTAAATACATGTATTAACAAAGTTTGTTTATCAAGTTTGTATTGTTCAACACCACCACTAGAGCACACTGATTTATTAATCATCGGCTACTGATCATGTCAAACATTTGGTAATTTTGACATATAGTCTTAGAGAGGAAACCTGCTACATTTTTCCATTCGTAGCAAGGGATCTTTTATATACACCATCCTACAGACAGGATAGCACATACCACGGCCTTTGATATACCAGTCGTGTTGCACTGGCTGGAACAAAAAGTAGCCCAAAAGGCCCACCGATGGGGATCGATCCCAAAGCGATCGCACATCAAATTAAGCGCTTTATCACTGGGCTCTGTCCCGCCCCTTACTACTACAGTATGACCTCACGCAATCTAAAGACTGGTTTATGTTTAAGTGACCTTTCATCTGTGAATACTCATTTAAATATTAACTAGATGTCACTACTAAAGCACATTGCTTAATTAATCATTGGCTTTTGGTCTTTGATATATACCAGTCATGTGCACTGGTCGAGATGGGGAAAACCCAATCTGAGAGTGGGTCCACTGAGGTGGGTTTTTATCCTATGACCCAAGCACCTCGGGCGAGTGTTCTACTGATTGACTGACTGTTCAGATAATTATTGTCTACATTTTTTTTTTTTTTTAATTTTTTTTTTTAATGAATAAAATGCTAACATAATATAAGTTGTAGAAGCATCATGAGGGGTATATGGCTTTTTATGTACCCTCTATGTGTTCTTTTACCCCGAGCCGAAGGCGAGGGGGTAAAAGAGCACACAGATGATACATAAAAAGCCATATACCCCGAGAGATGCTTCTACAACGACTTTATCTTGCCGACATGTTAAACCATATAGCCAAATAATCAAAATAACGCCAGACAATAATTGTTAACAATTTATTAACGGAGCCGTACCATGCGGATGCGAACGAAATCACTTGCCAGTGACGAAAAATAGTCCACACTAGAGCACACTGATTTATTAATCATCGGCTATTGATCATGTCAAACATTTGGTAATTTTGACATATAGTCTTAGAGAGGAAACCTGCTACATTTTTCCATTCGTAGCAAGGGATCTTTTATATACACCATCCTACAGACAGGATAGCACATACCACGGCCTTTGATATACCAGTCGTGTTGCACTGGCTGGAACAAAAAGTAGCCCAAAAGGCCCACCGATGGGGATCGATCCCAAAGCGATCGCACATCAAATTAAGCGCTTTATCACTGGGCTCTGTCCCGCCCCTTACTACTACAGTATGACCTCACGCAATCTAAAGACTGGTTTATGTTTAAGTGACCTTTCATCTGTGAATACTCATTTAAATATTAACTAGATGTCACTACTAAAGCACATTGCTTAATTAATCATTGGCTTTTGGTCTTTGATATATACCAGTCATGTGCACTGGTCGAGATGGGGAAAACCCAATCTGAGAGTGGGTCCACTGAGGTGGGTTTTTATCCTATGACCCAAGCACCTCGGGCGAGTGTTCTACTGATTGACTGACTGTTCAGATAATTATTGTCTACATTTTTTTTTTTTTATTTTTTTTTTTTTTTAATGAATAAAATGCTAACATAATATAAGTTGTAGAAGCATCATGAGGGGTATATGGCTTTTTATGTACCCTCTATGTGTTCTTTTACCCCGAGCCGAAGGTGAGGGGTAAAAGAGCACACAGATGGTACATAAAAAGCCATATACCCCAAGAGATGCTTCTACAACAACTTTATCTTGCCGACATGTTAAACCATATAGCCAAATAATCAAAATAACGCCAGACAATAATTGTTAACAATTTATTAACGGAGCCGTACCATGCGGACGCGAACGAAATCACTTGCCAGTGACGAAAAATAGTTCAATCAATAAACGAGTTTTTAACTTCAAATGTTTGTAATACGAAATTGTCTGAAACAGATATTACTAACCAAAAAAAAATTAAAAAAAAACCTTTTTTTTTTTATCAGAAATGTATGTAGTAAAAAAAAAAAAATATTAAAAAAAAAAAAAAAAAACAACAACTGATAACACCACGACCGTAATTAGGTGGCCGAGTTCAACATTGCAGCTTTTAAAAGTATTGAAATAGTGTATTTTATAGTAAAAATAAAATTAATTATGTATACTTGATTGATTATCAATGTTATTTATAATCTAATTATTGCTTTAGCATTAACTGGGGCGGCTGGAAACTGTTGGAAATTACAGACGGGGTATAAGAGAATTTGGCTCCGCCCACAGGGGAATAAGGGATTTGTCCAACGGCAAACAACCAATGAGATTAAAGAATTTTACATGAAGGCGAGATAACAGTTTTTGTTCAACAGTTCCTCAACTTGTTAATCTGTCGGAATGAATGGATGAATGAATGGATGGATGGATGAATGAATGAAGATATGAATGCAGGCTTAAGATGGATGAATCGATGGATGGATGGATGAATGAATGAACACATGAATGCAAGCTTAACAAGAATGAATGGATAAATGGATGAACGGATGAATCGATGGATGGATGGATGGATGAATGAATTAATATATGAATGCATGCTTAACACAAATGAATGAATGAATGATGGATTGATGGATGGGTAGATGGATGAATGAACGAACATATGAATGCATGCGTAACACAAATGGATGAATGAAAGATTGAATGAATGAATGAATGAATGATTGATTGAATGGAATGAATATTAACATCACTCAACACCAATGGGTATTGGCAGTGTTCGAGATTAACGGTATCCCAGTATCCCGGGGATACCAGAATTTAATTTTGGATACCAGACTTCAAGAACCCAGTATCCCACCGGGATACCATATACGGTTCTTGTTTTTTTTAATCCTGCATTTTTATTTTTTGCTGAAACAGTGAAAGTCATCATTTACTGGTGAAGTTAAGTAACAGTATTTTTGAGCTCTTACTCAGTCTCATGCTATGCCGTAAAAAATATCTCCCCCAACTCGTACTCAGTCTAATGCTGGGAACCGATAAATCGCTATTGTTCTTGTTGGATGTTTCCTCCTTTCAAATTTTATTGAGATATTGATCGATTCCACATCTGCAGAAAATTGATACAGGTAGGTTTATCTTTAGTAATGTCACAAACACTTATTGATTACGGTACTGCTAAATATTAATTTATGTCAACATTACGCAAAAATAGATGCAGCAAATCTTTTTGCCAATTCCGTTTGATTGCTAATTTCACGAATTCTGCGATTTTGATTGCGGTGTAGCAATAGATTGGGAACGAGAACGGTGTCGTCCAAATTTGTTATGATGTTATTTATGAATTTCATTTAAGTGGGATACTAAATTCTCAGGTGGGATACCAGATTCTGAATTGTTAATACGGTATCCAACTGGGATACTGCCCAAAACTTTTAATCTCGAACACTGTATTGGGTGTCTAACATAGGGTAAATGTGACTGCTGCCTCAACAAAGATTATAAGACTACACCAGTATACCAGTGACACATGCAGGAGACCGAGCAATTGTGAACAATTTGACTGGTACCATTGTCTTCTGTCACATCACATTCATATGAGGTTAGGTGCAAAAACCAGTGTAGCGAGCAACCACATCGCTCACCCTCTCAAACATGACTCAGTTGTGAAGCACTAATTATAAAGGGAGACAACTCCTTGAAATCTTCCTGCACCACAAATGCTTTGCCAGTATTTCTGACAGCTCATCCATTGAGCAATATAACTTCCTCCCGAGTCCTTCCAAGCCCACACAAGCATGCTGAATGCATCATCTTTCATTTGAATTTTTTTTTTTTTTCCCCATGCTTGTACGTTATTCCAATTACGGGCCAAGCACACTACCCTGGAAGCACACTGGTCAGCTATTTGGACTGTCTGTCCAGGACAGTGGTGACTGCTTGCTTATCACCTTTTCAAATGACATGAGTCATCTTCAGCTCTCCTTTATTTATATGACAGCTTATAAGTTCACGTTTTAGCAATGATAAGGCACATCAAGGCATTAACTCCATGTCAATCTAAAGATATCACCAGTCCATCTCCATATTAAAAATTCAACTTGAGCCCAATGAATCTTTGGACATCAACATGGAAGTTTATATGCATACTTTTTCATCTCTGTGGTGAAACTTGCACATTTATTTTTTTCATTGTTTCTGATGAAGTGATAAGACTTGACAGCTGCGGTGGCAGTACTCATGGTGGGTGCCACCGGTGGGGCAGGATATGCTCACCTTTCGCGAACACCTGATATCACCACTGTTATGACAGTGATTCATGAGTGCATGTCATCAGACATCACTGTACCGCTACATCAAGACATCAACTCCAGATGCAGTGAGTGTTTGGACATCAAGATTAATCTTGTAGGTGTCCAACTTGCCATTATTATGGCACAATCTGCTTAGCAACATCAAGGCATCAGTAGGAAGTTATCAAATTGTCCTCCACATCAACTCAATGCCCAGGGAAAGAGACCGGATACATCAAGATGGAACTAAAGCACCACTTGCTAGTAGGAGATTCCTCCGAGTGAAATGTAAAGCCAGCACTGGTGTCGCCTTGGTATAGTAGGTGTCGATCAGCAGAGATGGATTGTCATTTCTGAAATAGAAAGAAAAAAAACTTAATTTTAAAGACTACTATATCATATAGCAATTGTACATATATAGGCAGGACTTTTTTTAATCAGAGATGGTGTGTCCAGGGACTTTTTGTTTGGGGGGGGGGGGGGGGGCAACTCAGTAGTTAATAGTCTAAAACTCCGTAAATGGTTAAGAAGAGAATTTTCTTTAAGTTTCTATAATTTATTTCTGAAAGTTTTTGCCTGGTGTCATTTCTCAAATGGAAATTTAAAAAAAAAAAAACTTTTCTTAAAAATAAAATAATATATAGCAATTGTACATGCATAGAGCTTGTGATTTTTAAATCATGACTAGTGTGTTTTAAAAGTGACTGATCCCGTGGTTAGTGTCAAGAGAATTCTATTCCACAGGACTTGAAATCTGTCCAACAACCAAAGGTCTAAGTAGTAAGTCTTCATTATAGAATCTAACCAAAGCCAATGTTATACCATAGGCAGATTAGTTTTCATTCACTTCATTCAGTAGGAATGTTCACTGCAAAATAAAGTTAACGTTTGTTGGACTTATTAGTCATCAGCTGATGGATGTCAAACATTTAATAATTATTACATACAGTCTTAAGATGAAGGAAGAAGGAAATGCTTTATTTAACGACGCACTCAACACATTTCATTTACAGTTATATGGCATCAGACATATGGATAAGAACCACACAGATATTGAGAGAGGAAACCTGCTGTCGCCACTTCATGAGCTACTCTTTTTTATTAGCAGCAAGGGATCTTTTATATGCACCATCCCACAGACAGGGTAGTACATACCACGGCCTTTGATATACCAGTTGTGGTGCACTGGCTGGAGCGAAAAATAGCCCAATGGGCCACCGACAGGGATCGATCCCAGACCGACCGCACATTAAGCGAGCGCTTTACCACTGGGCTATGTCCCGCTCCTGTCTTAAGATGAAACCCAATAAATATTTCCCCTGACAGCAAGAGATCTTTTTTATGCACTTTCCCCAAGGACAGAACAGCACATACCACAGCCTTTCTCTCTCTCTATTTCTGTCTTTCTCACTATATATATGTCTCTGCCTTGTAGTAGTAAAGTGCTCGTCTGATGCATGGTCAGTCTAGGATCGATCCCAGTTTGTGGGCCACTGGGCTTTTTTTCATTCCAGCCAGTGCACAACGACTGGTATATATATAAAGGCTATGGTATGCTCTATCCTGTCTGTGAGATGGTGCATATAAAATATCCATTGTGACTAATGGAAAAATGTAGCAAGTTTCAGGTCTAAGACTATATGTCAGAATTATCAAATGTTTGACATGTAATAGCTGATGGTCAATAAATATTAATGTGTTCTAATACTAATGGTATTGTTAAAAAATCAACACACTTTTAACTCTTATCTCGTGACTCTTTCTCTGTCTTTTTCTCTCTACCTGTCTGGCCTGTGAATATTTTTTTTATGGAGCACTGGCTGGAATGGGAAATAATCAAATGGGTCCACCAAGAGGACATGATCCCGTGACCCATCACACTCCAATGGAACCTTTGAATCATTAACAGACAACCCGCTACAAACCGAGTGAAGTAAAGGAAAGTATTGTTCAAAGTAAAACTCACATGACTACTGCACTGGGAATTGTGGGGTCGGCTTCAGTATCTTGTTCTTCGTAGATCTTGTGGATGTCCCACAGCTTTACTGTGTTGTCAAGTCCACCTGTAACAAGTGCATACATATACAACAGATCAGAAACACAACCAGACCGAATAAAAAAAAATTGGGGGGGGGGGGGGGGTGCAGAAGATTATTTTATATGCCCACCACACACAAAATTTATTTTTATTTAATTTATGTAACTCTTATGAAAAATAAACAAATCTCCCTATTGTTCAGGGCCCTGTTTCATGAACCAACCTTAGCTCTAAGATTATCTTAAGTGCACAACTACCGTATGCACTTATAATGATCTTAGCACTAAGATTGTTTCATAGAACAGGGCTTTTTTTTTTTTTTAAATTAACATTAAGGGTGTATCCAGCTTATCCTTTAAACTATTGACTAATTTATGACCAAAAAAACATGTTGAAAAGGTATAAGCTTATAACCTTTGCTCACATATTTTCACTTGACAAGTTCATAAAATAATGTTCATATGTGAAAGCACAAGTATTTGGCTAATTCTGTGGGATTTTTAAACTGTAATAATATTTTAGAATAATAAATATTGTACAAAATTATGCAAATAAATCGATAAAGTTAGGCTTACTTTCACACATTAGTGACCAGATTACTGACCACAATTCAAACGCTGATTGAAAATTACATATTTGTGAAACAAATGGCAATGATACAAGCACCTGTCGCGATTATAGAGACAAGGACTGTGATGTGGAAGTGGGACAGCAAAAGGAGTACAAAGATAGGAAGAGTTGCCAGAATGAGATGGACAAATTTAAATCAAAAGAAAGGAAAGGGGAATATAAGATGGCAACAAGAGACAACCATCTGTAGCAGTTATAGAGACAAGGACTGTGATATGGAGATGGACAGAAAAAGGAATTGGAAAAACAGGAAGAATTGCCAGAATGAGGTGGCATGAAATGGAATTAAAAAAAAAAAAAAAAAAGTAAAGAGAGAAGTGGAATTCAAAAAGGGATGAAAAAAATACACCCACACCACCCCACCCTGATCCTACTAGTTTATTACCTGATGCAAGTACTGCTCCATCCCGACTGAAGCACAATGAGTACACGGTTTGTTTGTGACTCTTCATCTGGGCTATCATGTTACCACTGGCCAGGTCCCACATAACCACCATCTGATCGGCACCTACACAGAAAGGCAAGAATGCTTTAAAGGCATACTATCACAGATTTAAGGACATTATCTCTCTCAAAATGGATAATAAATAAAAATTACATTAATTATTGGAAACCAAATCTAGCTGTCACATCACCGTAACTGAATCATGATGCAGTGAAATCCATATCATCCCTCTTGGCAATTTTATTTTTTGAATTATGGACCATCTCCATAATTCAATTATTTTTACAAAATGTCATTAATAAAGGAGTATGGTGTTTATGAAGATGGTTGAATAAAGTACATTTAGAGACAAATCAAATTATTTTTCTTCAGGTAATACTTTGTTAGACCATTAAATAAGTCAGTGGTCTGTGACAATATGCCTTTAAATTATGGCTATTTGGTGTCTGACTGGAAATAGAAAATAAAATCTGGATAAATGTTGGGGTTTTTTTTGTTCCTGCTAAGAAAATATGGCCTGCTGAAATAGAACAGTATGGAATAATGGGAGGGCTTGAGATAGTGTGTAGAAAAACACAGGACCTCAGAAATATATTTCACAGCATTATGGAAGGAAGGAAATGTTTTATTTAATGACGCACTTAACACATTTTATTTATGGTTATATGGCATCGGACATATGGTTAAGGACCACAGAGATATTGAGAGAGGAAACACACTGTCGCAACTTCATGGGCTACTCTTTTCGATTAGCAGCAAGGGATCTTTTATATGCACCATCCCACAGACAGGATAACACATACCACGGTCTTTGATATACCATGGTGCACTGTTTGGAGCGAGAAATAGCCCAATGGGCCCACCGATGGGGACCGATCCCAGACCGACCGTGCATCAAGCGAACGCTTTACCACTGGGCTATGTCTAGCCCCAGCATTATGGAATTATGAACTACCATAAATACCAAATGATATAATCGTTTTTCGCAGACTGCTTTTTTTTCACCTTGAACATATGGTTATTTTGACACTCCAAAATTATTTATTACATCAACAGATTGAAATGAAAGCCAAGGTTTAATGGGTTTTCAAAGACAGACTTACCCGAAGAGACCAAATACCGTCCATCTGGTGAAAAGCACAAACAGTAAACTGCATCCTAGAAAATACAGTAAAAACGTAATTAGAAGTATAACACAAAAGGATTGAATAACTGTTACAACTAGCTTGTCTAGTATTCCCCTTCACTCCCCCACCACCATCATACGAATCAACACATTTGATATGAAGTTTGTGATGTAGCACTATTTTCTTACACACCCGATGGTGAGAACATCATGTGTTATTTTTGATAACACAGAGTTGTTTACATACGTATGTGTGTTAACAATTTCAAGACATACAACTGGCTGCTCCTAGGTGATGACCAGGTCACCAGTGTCATGCATCCAATGAAAAACAACACAGTGGAAATAGATTACACTGTGACATATAGTTAACCTGACAATCATGTGTCTGTGACACATAAGTTAGCTACAAGTGCAACAGCTGTAAATAACTTTTAGTCGAAAAAGATGTTAAAATGTGCTTAAAACCTGCTTTCTGAGGATATGTAAGAAATAGAATAATACATTTGTGTCCGTTGGATACCATTTATCTCACAACTCATTGTTTAAAAACATATCAAACTCGCTTTCGCTCGATAGATACATTTTAAAACAACTCGTGAGATAATTGGTATCTAACGGCCACTCATGTATTATTCTCTATATATTACATTTGCTTTAAAAGATTCACTGTCAGCTGAATGTTTGATCTAGCAGTTACAACAATGTTGAAATGTTGAAAAATTAAAGTTTGTTTTGTTTAACGACACCACTAGAGCTCATTGATTAATCATCATTTGCTATATAGTAATTCTGACATATACTCTTGGAGAGGAAACCCGCTAATTTTTTTCATTAGTAGCAAGGATCTTTTATATGCACCATCCCACAGACAGGATAACACATACTACAGCCTTTGATATACCAGTCGTGGTGCACTGGTTGGAATGAAAAACAGCCCAATGGACCCACTGATGGCGATCAATCCTAGACAGTGCACATCAGGCGAGTGCTCTACCACTGGGCTAACACTGAATTGCACGTTGCTCCCAGTATGTTAATTACCTTGTGACCGGTCATTATCCGAACACACGACCCATTCAGCACATCCCAGAGTCGAACACACTTGTCACTACTCCCAGTTGCAATGTAGTTGGAATTCGGGTGAAACTGTACACACTGTAATGGAAAATTCATTTAATGAGAACCAAAAAGAGTGAGGGAGAAAGACAAAAGATGAAGTCATATAAAGTAGGTATCTTGATATAATTGAAGATTAAAGCCATCTCATAATGCTGTTGGGATGTTCAGACTGAATGCACCCATAAATCTAGATAGGATGTGAAAAGAAACCCGCCGTATTTAAATGAATACAAAGTTCCTGCTGTTATAAATATATTTTACTCTATTTTGATAGGATTACCGTATGTCGTTAAAAAATGTACTGTCATCCTTCGATAAACCTCACGAAATGATGTCATTATACCAGTTGGGACGTCACTACGTAAAACCGGTCATGGAAAGGATGTTAAACTGATTTATGTGCGTTTTTAACGAAATAGGTTGCTATTTGTCAATATAAGAATTGTTTGTCCTTTTTTTTGTGAATTTACTGATGTATAACAGTCACAAATTTAGTATAAAACTGCTTCTATGTGATGCAGTTTTATAGAATTTGTGACTGTTATACAATAATAAATTCACAAAAAATGTCAAATAATTATAAGACTTATAATTAAAAAAAACATTAAAATTATTCTGGTAGAAAGAATTATGGGAACACTTTGTAATGTAAACTAAATTTTAATTAATTACTTGTTTACTAATTTAATGCAGAAATACATGTATGACATATATTGATGCAAGTCACTGTTTGAAAAAGCTATATTCATTACGCTCTTATCTTAAAGTGCTGTGCCAGACCATACACTAAAATTTCAAATTCCACAATTAAATGCTTTCTTAATTCATTGCAATAATATTTTACACCGATATGTAAATCAATAATTACGAAAATGCCCCATAAAAGTATTAAAACATCACTCCCGTAGAACACTGCCGGAAACGACAGAGTAAAATTCTCGGTAAAAACATTTGCCTGTAAATAGCCATGACGTCACGAAGGGAACGCGCTTCACAGAAACCTACCACGAGATGACTTCCAGCGCAAGCGAAAGTGGGACCGACAGCGACTGCCAAGCTCATTGATCATGCGATTCTTCTTTCGATAATGAATACTGTAGTAATGACGACTGGACTAATATTTGTGCAACACAACAAATAATGCCTTATCAGTTTGAACCTGGAACATCTTCCGACGAACCACCGGCCTGACAGATGACGATGAAAATGGTCGTGGAGACAGCTTACCACTAATTTACAACTTTTATTCTTGTTTTGTTCTTTAGCTTTTCGTGCGAATTATTTTGCTACACTGTATGTTCTAATACTTGTGATGTAGTAGAGAAGACGATAAATAACTCTTGAATTCTACGAGTCAAGTGGACCCGATATCGGTAATTTTAAGAAATAAACAAAAACGACTTTTAGTCCGTCCCATCCCTCTATGAAGATGGGTTTTTTTTTAATGAACAATTTCAGTTTAGTTTGACGTAAAAAAAAAAGTAAAAGTGTTTTGGAAATAACAAAACAATACTATTTTTTTGTGTGCAGTTGTGAAAACAGTCTGCTCAGAAATAAATAACTTATAGCACATTCCATAGTATGAAAAAAGGTTTTCATTGTGGGAAGGTATAGTAAAATTAATTTAATGTATTTATAGTCTGTTTTACAGGGAACGCCTTTTTTCATACTATGGAATTTACAAGTCATTTATTTCTGAGCCGATTGTTTTGGGGTTTTTTCTTTTTTACAAAAAAACCCTACATTTTTGTAGGATGGGACGGACTAGGCTATTGATACTTACTTGTTTGTACTTTATTGTTTTAATGTTTTCGAACTGTAAAGAAAAATCTCACAAATGAACGAGATGCAAACAACAACAAATCGGATCTCGATGATTGCACGAAGCGTGCATGAAAAAACAAACTGACCGGAGTTGAAAGTATAACGCAATTTGGGACATTGACGATATGCACCCCAAGGTCGTTTCGGTGTGGATGGCATCGGCTGTTGTCATTTGTTTTGTGTCGCAGAAAAATTGTTGGTACGGCATCTTTTTTTAAAAGTCATAACACATGGTATTCCCATATCTCGCTTAAGCCAACAAGCCAGTTCGGACGAATCGAAACTAAAGTGCCTGCAGTCAACGGTCCCCGGCATTTTCTTCCTGTCCAGTATTTTCACGTTGTTTTAATCAAATTCACACACAGATTATTCACAGCAACATTACTAGGAAATGCGTGAAGACTAAATTTATCGGCTTTTGTATTGCTACAGCTGCCAACAACACGCCGTTTAACCATAATAAACACAAAAGAAGCAATGAACAATGGCGCTGACTATCGAAAGGAGTTCCCTTCATGACGTCACGGATCAAATCTTACGGAAATTCCCGAAACGAATTCAGCTGGTTCTGTTTTTCAAGGGAATATTTTTAAATGGAAAATATACCGGTATATAATTTTTTTACATTTTTTTTTTTAATTTTCTAATCATATTAAATAATATCTTGATTGATATAGCTCAATACATCATACATCTGGAACAGCACTTTAAGTCACCCCAACAATAAACTTTAACTCTAAAATAGATATACGGTAAGTATACTAAGTTAAATCAGTCAAGACACATTTTATACAATTTATGATTGCCATTATTTCACAACAAAAATATCCAAATATACAACCAAAAGTCAAAACAAACAAAAACAATGATATACTGGCTTAACCAAAAAAACACACAACTTTTTTACAGAAAATTAAGAGATTATGTGAGAAAATTGTAAATGAGTTTATGCAATATTTACATGTAGGTATGGTTCCTTTTTTTTGGCAATGAATATTAAAATTGACTTTGGTTTTCTCTTTTTTTATAAAAAAACATCTCTGACACATACACGTTGTCATCCGAGGACACCCACTATATTTTCCATTAGTAGCATGGGATCTTTCATATGCACTTTCCACAGACAGGCAAGCATATACCATGGCCTTTGTTCAGTTTAGCGCATTGGTCGGAATGCGAAAAACCCCAATCAGCTGAATGGATCCACCAAGCTGGTTTGATCCTACAAAGCAAGCACCTAAAGCGAGCACTCAACCAACTGAGCTAAATCCCACCCAAAATTGGAGAGACAGGACAGAGTCGTATAAAATAACATCTTACGTCGACATCAGACAAATGACCCGCTAATATCCTGATTGGCTGGTAGTGGTCAGTCGTCCATAATCGAGCTGTGCGGTCATGTCCACTTGAAACGAAGTAGTGACCATGAGGACTTTTAAGAAAAAATGGAAAAAGAAAAAAAACAATTATTAAAATATAGACAATCATCTTTATGTTAACCTCTGCAAGGTTTCTGCCAGAGGGTTAAAATGGGTATGGCACCATACACAAATATTTTTGCAGATTTAATTTTTTTTTAAGTTAACCTTTTGACAAAATTGATTACTCTTAACATTATTGTAGGATTTTTTTAAAACTCTAACCCTTATTTTTAACCCATTTTCTTTCTGGGGGAGGAACCCCCATACCCTCTGAATTCAATTCCATAGTGCCACACCCAAAAATTTCTTTCTGGCAGAAACCCTGCTGTTATTTCAACAGACTAGGGTATCTCAAAGTTGAGAAATTTTTCTTCCTGGTATAATTTTCACTAATAAATGTTAGTGTCATGCACCGGCCTCGGTGGTTAAGCCATCGGACATAAGGCTGGTAGGTACTGGGTTCACAGCTTGGTACCGGCTCTCACCCAGAGAGAGTTTTAACGACTCAATGGGTAGGTGTAAGACCACTACACACCCTCTTCTCTCTCACTAACCACCAACAACTAACAGCTAACCCACTGTTCTGGACAGACAGCCCAGATAGCTGAGGTGTGTGCCCAGGACAGCGTGCTTGAACCGTAACTGGATATAAGCACGAAAATTAGTTGAAATTAAAAAAGTATTATGCTTTTTGTGAATACTTAATCTGACCACCAACCTATTGCATTTTCCCCTATTCCTACTGGCCAAATCATCAATGGATCTCTTTTGGTAGTGATATGTATGCATGAGCACAAAGGTAAAGCTTATTTTGTTTGACACCACCACTAGTAAACATCAATTAATTAATCGCCAGCCATTGGATGCGAAACATTTGCTAATTCTGACATATAGTCTTAGATAGGAAACACAATACATTGTTCCATCAGTAGCAAGGGATCTTTTATATGCACTATCCCACACACAGGACAACACACACCATGACCTTTGATATACCAATTGTGGAGCACTGGTTGGAATGGGAGAAAAACAAGTATACCATACCTAAACTGAACATCCCACACCGGGTAGTTATGTCCCTTGTAACAAACTAGACTGGTCCATGTCAGCAGACTCCAAAGTCGAACTGAAAAGAAATAATTTTAAAAACCCCACTTTTTTAATCATGTAGAAATAAAAAATCTTTATTTTGCAAGGGATATTTTGATCGATGTTTTTGTTTGTTTGTAATTTTAAAAACATGCACTAGCATTAACACCCCCCTCACCTACCCTAACTAGGGAGGGTGTAACATTTAAAAAAGGCACCTGTAGTATATAGCCATGGGTGCAACATTTGAAAAGGGCATATACAGTATTAGAAAATACATTAACGTGCGTTACATAGATGACAATAATTCCCTGAAACATCAAGATGGTACTTTATCCACACTAAAAACAATTTCATAATTCAGGATTTCTGCCAGATGGTAAAATGGGTATGGCGCCATACCCAAATTGCTTTGCAGATTTTTTTTTTTTAAGTTGACCTTTTGACAAAATTAATGACTACGATTTTCTTAACCCTAACCCTAGACCTAACCCATTTTTTTTCTGGGGGAGGTCCCTCCTCCCCTCAAAACTCCTACCGACTGCGATTGTATTCAGCACACACATTGTAAATTAAAATATTCAATTCCATAGTGCCATAACCAAAAATATCTTTCTGACAGAAACACTGTCATTTTATTTTTTTCTCAAGGCACTTCAAAATTGGAGGAAGTATGTAGGGGTGGGGGAATGGATGGAAGTGGTGGACACGCAAACATCATCCCCTGGATCCGTGTCTGGCACTTGTGAAAACTGTTAATGACTGTAAAGGACCCCTTATACCCCATGCTTAACCTCAAGTAGCATGTAGGTAAGCCATTAATTACATTGTGGACAGAAAAGCTTCCATTAGTATATCACAAACTGACAAGGCTAGCTCTTATCTATTTAACATCAAAACTTGCAAAAAAAACCCACCTTTATTTTCCAACAAAATTTTAATTTCAAAATTACAACAACAAAACCCCAAGTATGAGTTATCAAAAATAATGAATGAATGTTCTCACTAACGGGTGTGTAAGAAAGTACTTTTAATCGTCATTTTTGAATGTACTCACTTGTTCCGTCCTCCGAACAGGACACCAGGTAGTTCTTGTCGTGGCTGAAGCTCATCGAGTAGACCGGTCCCGCGTGACCCAGCAGCACCTTCGAGTCTGACGCCGTGTCGCTGTCCATCATACGCTCCAGAACATCGTCTGCAAAAGAAAGGAATGTTTCATCAATGAACGTTAAACTCTGTTTTGTTTGAAGAGACTTTCCTGAGTTCTCTATCATTATAAGATGTTTTCGATAAACAACTAAAATTACACTTTAGATAAATGTGTCTATAACCAGTGTGTTTCCGACCTGCCAAGAAGACTTGTATACCGGAGCATAACATTTTGATGAGATTTAGTTGAAGTGCGTGACGTCAAACTACATCTGTGCTAATCACAATGTTATCAGTGATGTGACTTCAGAATTTTAATTTAGTAAATATAAAATTAAAATATTATTTTAGAAGTGTTATAGGCAGTCTTGACAAATGCTTTACCAACTCAGCTAGATCAGAAAAAGTTGGTTTTGTTTAACGACACCACTAGAGCACACTGATATATTAATCATGGGCTATTGGATGTGAACCATTTGGTAATTTTTACATAGTCTTAGAGATGAAACCTGCTACATTTTCCATTAGTAGCAAGAGATCTTTTATATGCATCATACTACAGACAGGGTAACACATAACACAGCCTTTGATGTACCAGTTGTGGTGCACTGGCTAGAACGAGAAATAGCCCAATGGGCCCACCGATGGGATCAATCCTAACAGCTAGATGAGACAACCTTCTTAAGCAAATAACGACATCAACTGACCAGCCTCTCTGTCAATGATTTCCAGCTCGTCCGGAGGTTTCATGGATCGCAGTTTATTCGGCGTCAAGGTGAACACACGAATCTTGGAGTCAGCAAAGCCAGCACAGATTAGTTTCGAATCCTCCGAAATGTCTACTGATGTCACTCTGGGAGACAAAAACCATTAACATTTTATTAAAACTGCTGTATCTTGAAAAAATATTTTTTTTATTATATATAAGCATTTTAATTAAAACAAATGATTAACTGTTGTTTAAATCCTGAGTTATGCTTAGTGATGTTCTTAGGTTGACGACAGTCACTTTCCGCACCCTTGTTTTGGCTTCGTACACAATAAATATAGCATATCTACACATATTTTCACTTGAAATCCATATTTCGTAAAAGGTACAATTTTTTAATTACAAGATTTTCTTCAAACAAATCCAGGTGCATTAGTAATGTGCAAACAGAAAATTTTCAATAGCAATTTTGCATTGGTATTTTCCCAGCATTATGAAAAGGCTGTTTACAGGTGGGTATTTTTTATTTTTCATAATTCTGGAAAAAATACTATGTTTGAATTTTAAAAGATGAAAGAAATAAAAAGTACCTTTTGTCGAATATATCATATAAATAGATTTACTGTTGGATATGTTATATTTATTGTGTTCGCAGCCAAAACAAAGGTGAGAAAAGTGACTGTCGGCGACATTAATGATCAATTATAATCAAAATTTGATTTGGTGGAATTTACTTATGTTACAATCAATTACAAACATCCATAATTGATTGTCATGAAAACAATTACCGGTAACTGTAACTGTTCCTAAAGCTTAGGTGAGGGAATTGCTGGAGTTTGTGTTTCTTTTCAAATATACATAAAAAAAGACGTATTGATTAGGTTTTAAAGATAAAAGGAGTGATTTGTAAGATCTATTCAGGGAACATTTTGTTCAGTATTGTGCTGCGATTTCCCACACAAGTTTTAGAGATCACTACACAATTTTACAAAACATTAAACAGTAGTTGCTAATCATTTTTCAATTGACCAGAGACCTAATTCACGAAACTCTCACAACTTTGCGATCTCACAGTGCAATGCTAAAAGTTTTGCAAAGAGGATGCTTTGTTGTCTAACACAGCCTAAGAGACCTTTGTGAATTAGGCACCAGAAATGTCCCTAATCAAAATTTTCAAAACAAAATGTTCCCTGCTATTTCAGTTAAATGATCGGCAGAGGTTTGATCCTATGACCCACTGGCCTTGGTGGCGATGTGGTTAGGCCATCGGTCTACAGGCTGGTAGGTAATGGGTTTGGATCCCAGTCGAGGCATGGGATTTTTAATCCAGATACCGACTCCAAACCCTGAGTGAGTCTCCGCAAGGCTCAATGGGTAGGTGTAAACCACTTGCACCGACCAGTGATCCATAACTGGTTCAACAAAGGCCATGGTTTGTGCTATCCTGCCTGTGGGAAGTGCAAATAAAAGATCCTTTGCTGCTAATCAGAAAGAGTAGCCCATGTAGTGGTGACAGCGGGTTTCCTCTCAAAATTTGTGTGGTCCTTAAACATATGTCTGACGTCATATAACCGTAAATAAAATGTGTTGAGTGCGTCATTAAATAAAACATTTCTTTCTTTTTCTTTTTGATCATATGACCCAAACATCCCAGGCAAATGCTCTATCAACTGAGGAAGGAAGGAAATATTTTATTTAACAACGTACTCAACATATTTTATTTACCATTATATGGTGTCGGACATATGGTTAAGGACCACACAGATATCGAGAGAGGAAATCCGATGTCGACACTTCATGGGCTACTCTTTTCGATTAGCAGCAAGGGATCTCTTATATGCACCATCCCACAGACAGGGTAGTACATACCACGGCCTTTTTTATACCAGTCGTGGTGCATTGGCTGGAATGAGAAACGGTTATATGGCATCAGACATATGGTTAAGGACCACACAGATATCGAGAGAGGAAACCTGCTGTTGCCACTTCATGGGCTACTCTTTTCAATTAGCAGCAAGGGATCTTTTATATGCATCATCCCACAGACAGGGTAGTACATACCATGGCCTTTGTTACACTAATTGTGGAGCACTGGCTGGAACGAGAAATAGCCCATGGGCCCACCGACGGGAATCGATCCTAGACTGATCGCGCATCAGGCGAGCGCTGTACCACTGAGATAAACTCCGCCCCCAACAACAGAAATGACAGACTGTTACCCCTGATTGGAGTTGAGTAAAGTGTAGAAGCAGACGGATGGCGGGTGGGTTCGGTCAACTTTAGCTCTCTTTGTGGCCTCTCTGAACGCACTTATCTTCTCCAGCTTGTCACAGTCTTTACTGTAAAACAAATAACACACATCATGTACTGCAAAACATAAAACTCACTCCATGGCCAAAACGAACAACAGCATCAAATACTATACATTTCACATCTTATTGTCTGGTTTGGTATCTGGTTATATGTGTTGGGGTAGGGCTTGGTGGGGGTGATTAGACTGTCACTAAATAACACACAAGATGGCCTAAACAGACCATAGAAACATAAACATGTACATACCAGTAATTAAAATTTTACATCTTATTGTTTGTGGTTTAATATGGTTATCTGTGTTTGAGAAGGGGTGGGGTGATGGTGGTTAATTGTCACCAAATAACACACAAAATTGCAAAAATAAAACATAGAAATAAACATTACATAATTGACATTTTACATCTTACCAGGGTTTGAACTTAACAGCAGCACCGACAGTAATTGCCGTCATTGAGATATAAATTGCCATAGGTAGAGAGCATCACTGATGGCACTTTTGTGCTGTTGATAAAGCTCATCAACAATGGCAAAACATACACACCTGGTGTACATTATCTGCCAGTATTTAACATTTGCACATTTGAAATGTCTACATATAACATGATAGCCTTTCAGTCAGGTTTATTTGCTGCAAATATAACTTTTTTTAAATTGCCATAGGCAGGCTCAAAACTGCCGTCGGTGGACTTTTTCACCCATGGCAATTCTTTTAAATATTGCCATGGGAGACAAATTCTTAAGTTCAAGCCCTGTTTTATTGTCTGTGTTCTTGTGCATTATCTATTTAGGGGCAGGGGTGGTAGTGGTTGGTTTTTTTCCACATCAACAAATAAACTCGTCTTTTACAGACCAGAAAATCATGGTCTGACACATTAGCCGTTATTAATTAAATGCATGTGCAAGAAGAGGTGGTCTGCAGTGTAACGGTCTTAAAAAGCTGCAATCTGTAACAAGAATTTTGCAGAATTAAATGTCTCGCCTACCATTAAAAAGAATGTGGTGCATGTTTGAGATTATGTCATAAAGACGTTATTACCCATGTGTGTTTCAGTATCGTCAATATCACATAGTAGAAATAAACATAATATATGATATTGATGATACCGAAACACACTCTGGTAATAACCTCTTTCTATTGAGTTTCCCTAATGCTAGCTATCTTCATGGTTGAAAACAGAGGGTCAATCTACTTACAGTTCGGGGAGAGGTATTCGTGTATTCGATGGAGCATTTGGGTCGTTTTTAGATTTTCTCATGAGCAAGGGATCTTTCTTAGCTTTCTTTTTCTGTAATATGAAAATAGATAAAACTTTTATAACAATACATCTCTTACAAAATCTTATTTGTTAATTTCTTTTTCTGTAATATGAAAATAGATACAGCTTTTACAACAATACTGTGATCTATTACAATATCTTATTTGTTAATTTCTTTTTCTATAATATGAAAATGTGTAACACTTATGCCAACATCAAATAAAAAGTTAAGTTTGTTTTGTTTGAAATCACTAGAGGACACTTTCAGATTTGCCTTTACTTAAGTTTGACACCCAATAGCCGACGTATTTTTCATGCTGGGGTGTCATTAAACAATCCTTCATTCATTCATTCATTCACTAGAGGACACTGGTTAATTGGTAATTCTGACACATGGTCTTCAGAGGAAACAAACTCCATTTTTTCATCATCAACACCAAGGGATCTATAAGCACATTCTCACAGACAGAACAGTCCATACCATGGCCTTTAATGTACTAGCAACGGGACACTGGTTGGGATGGGAAAATAACTTGTCTAATGATAACCCAACATATTTTAATCAACAGCTATTAAACATTAAACAAATAGCAAGTCCAACATATAGTCTGCAAAATAAAAGAAGAAACCTACAGCCTTCACATAAGCTACACTTACGGGGCAAAGGTGCCTTTCATCTGCCCTTTCCAATAAACAGGACAGCACATACCATAGTTTTTCAAGGACAAGGGGCACTTGTTGAAACAAGA
The DNA here is from genome assembly GCF_016097555.1 of Gigantopelta aegis. Classification (NCBI taxonomy): domain Eukaryota; kingdom Metazoa; phylum Mollusca; class Gastropoda; order Neomphalida; family Peltospiridae; genus Gigantopelta; species Gigantopelta aegis. The sequence goes on along the minus strand of NC_054711.1, from coordinate 16,037,308 downwards.
AATAGATAATGCCAATATGTCTGTAAAAAGCTTTAAAATTCTTTGCTTCATACTATTTTATATATATATATATGTCTGAAACAAGCAGGGCTTGAATCCCCTGCACCCCTCCCTTGGATGTTAAAGTTTGTTTTGTTTAACGACACCACTAGAGCACATTAATTTATTAATCATCGCCTATTGGATCTCAAACATTTGGTGTTTTTTACATATAGTCTCAGAGGAAACTCGCTACATTTTTCCATTAGTAGCAAAGGATCTTTCATATGCACCATCCCACAGACAGGACAGCACATACCACAGCCTTTGATATACCAGTGATGGTGTACTGGCTTGAACGGGAAATAGCCCAATGGGCCCACTGATAGGGATTGATCCCAGACCGACCGCGCATCAAGTGGGCACTTTACCACTGGGCTACGCCCCACCCTTGGCTAGAACAAGATCCCTGACCGACCGCGCATCAAGCGAGCGCCTTACCACTGGGCTTCGTTCAATACCCCCACCCCCCACCCCTCCACCCCGGATGTGCTCCTGCTATAGTACACCCACTCTACCTTTGGCTTGTCTGTTTCTCCTTCAGCTGCCTCCTCATCCTCTTCTAGTGGAATATTCAAATCTGGCTCCTTAAGGAGTCCATAGTACACTTTAGATCTGTTTGCTAAGAAAAAGAAACAGGAACAAAAATGTACAAGATAAAAATGGAACAAAACTTTATCCTGAAATTGTTTTAATTTTTTTTTAATAAGGAAGGAAGGATGGAAATGTTTTATTTAACGACACACTCAACACATTTTATTTATGGTTATATGGCGTCATATGGTTAAGGACCACACAGATATTGAGAGAGGAAACACGCTGTCGTCACTTCAGTTCATGGGCTACTCTTTTCGATTAGCAGCAAGGTATCTTTTACATGCACCATCCCACAGACAGGGTAACGAGAAATAGCCCAATGGGACCACCGACAGGAACCGATCCTAGACTGATCATGCATCAGGCGAGCACTTTACCACTGAGCTACGTTCCGCTCCTTTTTTAAAAATAAAACACAGAAAACAAAAGGAACACGTGACTGTCGATTACAGCTTGCCACTCTTATAAAACTAGATGTAACTCGTGCTATGCATGGGAAAGTTTAGATGAGTAAAATGGCTTAACACTGGGGTTTCACCCAAAAATATGACCTACATTACAGTTGTACGCTATAGGTAGTACCAAACCAAATAACATCCGGCTGAATCAAAGTTCGAGATGCACCAAACTTTTGATATCATTGGTGATAAATGTAAATGAGTTTGTCGTAAACAAAAAAAATAGTGTCATCTAGGTAAAAAATGTATGTAATTTTATTTCATCTAGTAAAACTGTGTCAAGTAGTCTTGTGCTTGAAACATGTATGGTGTATCCGTAAATAAAAGTACTCAAAGTTTGTGTGGAACTAGGGTAGGCATAGATGCTAACTATTATCTCTGAAATGAGCAGCTTAACCCCCAATTTTTTCTGATTTACTTTAAGGGTGAGGGGTGGTAGTATTTATATCCGTGGTGTATATGTCGATTGATGTTTTAATCACAACTAGGAGATGACAAAATAACGTCATATTTGAATATTTCACATGCATATTCTTAGCTAGGACGGGTGAAACATCAACATGTTATGACGTCGCTTCCCAAAATTATGTCATTACACTTGTTATTACACGTGTTTCGTAATGATTACTATCGACTCGGTTATGTTGAACCATATGAATAATAAAATCCCTAACTCACCATCTCGTATAGATTCTCCCAACTGGCTACCAGATGTCGCCTGAATCTGTTGCTTGTTCCGTGGGACACCATCAAACACTGAAAAATGTTTCAAACAGACAAGAATAAATTAAGGAGCACAAAATACCCACAAATTTTAAATAATGTTTTGTACTACATGCAGTGTTCGAGATTAACGGTATCCCAATATCACGGGGATACCAGAATTTAATTTTGGATACCGGGATGCCATATAATACTAAATTCTCAGGTGGGATACCAGATTTTGACATGTTAGTATCTAACTGGGATACTGGCCCAAAAATTTAATCTCGAACACTGTACATGTGCACTTTTTTTTCACAGACGCAATTATCTATTAAGTATCATTACTACTAATTATTACAATAATTATAATTGTTATTGAGGGTGGTTGGAGAGACAAGGACTGGGATGTGGAGTTGGACAGGGAAATATGTGAAAGATAGGAGTTGCCAGATTAGGGAGGAAATGAGATGGAATTCAAAGGAGAGAAAGGACTCAGGGCAGTGGGATATATAAAAAAAAATAATAATAAAAATAAAAAAAAATGATTGGTGGGGGGATTTAGCTCAGTCAACTGAGCGCCAGTCTGAGGTGCTTGTGTCACAGGATCGAACCACCTCGGTGGATTCATTCAACTGACTGGGGTTTTTTCTCATTCCATCCAGTGCACCACAACTGGTCAAAGGATGTGGTATGTGCTTTCCTGTCTGTGGGAAAGTGCATATAAAAGATCCCTTGCTGCTAATGGAAAAATGTAGTGGGTTTCCTCTGATGACTACAAGTCAGAATTGCCAAATGTTTGACATCCAACAGCCGATGATTAATTAATCAATGTGCTCTAGTGGTGTTGTCTACTTGTTCAGTTGCACTAATATATCCATAGTTACGTAAATGGTACAGTATTCAAATACCTCTAACCTATGGCACTTGAAAAACATGCACGGATCCAGGAGTGGGGGGAGGGAGGGTGGTCGAAGGAGTTTGGACCTCCCTGCTCATGACAATTTTTTTTAAATAAACAACTTTCATTAAGTAGTTGTATTTTGACACCCACCCACCCCTTTAAAAAAAAATCCTGGATCCACATCTGAACAGATTTTGTTGTTGTTTAACGACACTACTAGAGCACATTGATTTATTAATAATCGGCTACTGGAAATCAAACTGTTGTTACAAGACAGGAAAACACATATTATGGCCTTTGACCAGTGGTGGTGCACTGTTTGGAATGAGAAAAAACCCAATCAGATGAATTGATCCACCGATGTGGTTAGATCCTGTGATGCAAGCACCTCAAGCGAGAGCACTCAACCGACTGAGCCAAATCCCACGCCCTCGTCTGAAATGAAAACCATTAAAATGTAATATGAATACCATCTATGAAGAGATGCTCCTGTATAATGTTCAGTAGTAGATTCAGCCTCTTCTCCTGCAGATGGCGCTTCAAGTGAGTGTACGAGTCACGCGACATCCGGATCACAAATTTGCTAGACCTACAAAACACAATGTTGTACAATTCATATACAATTACAACCACGTAACATAACAATTTATTATATATTTACAGACAATTGAATTAGTACATTATTTAAGTCAGTAAGATTCACAAATAATATGTTATGTATGCTATGATTTATTTAACTCAAAGAGATTGTTAGAGAACCAAAAGAAATATTTTTAGATGGTGAAGGGAAGACAGGAACCAGGATGGAACTGGAGAGAATGAAATAGAATGATAGGAAAGGGAAGGGGAGGGGGGGACAGGGAGGGAAAGGGAGGAGGGACAGGGAGGGTATATCAGTATTGGTATTGTGTCCATACTGAATACCATGCCGATACAGAGATAAATGAACCCAAAAATACTGATATCGATATCGAACCTGAAATTTCAATACCGCCCAGCTCTTTAGAAACAAAACGTACTTGAAATTTTCCATGATTTCATTTCCCTTCATGTGTTCCTTCTTGCAGACTGTAGCCAGCTTGACAAGGTCATCATGGTAATATTCTTCCTGGTCCTTGGAAAACTTCTCAAAAAATATTTGTGCTGAAAGAAAACAAGAGATTACAGATAAAGAACTATTGAAATTATTATATTTAGTATTATAATATTACATGACATCAGAACTGGCACAGCAAAACATTGTAGTATTTAATAAAATAAGATACACGAGAAACACACAAACGATTTTGTTTTCGTAAAATTGAACATTAACTGTGTTAATATACACATAACTTAAAAATTAGAAAAAAACAAACAAAAATAATACTTACCCTTATGAAAATTATGTGTTTATAAACTTTAACGTGAAAATAAGTGAATACAAGTTATAAATATGTACCCAGGGTTTAAGCTGTCGCTCACCAAATTGCCAAATGCGAACAAAAAGTTGAATTTGGGGAATATATTTCAATACTAATTCACCAAAGAGATAATTAAAAAATTGTATGCTGTTTACAGATGTACCGCCATTTTTGCTGTTTGGCTAATTGAAACTTGAATTGGGCGACAGATTTTATTAGCAAATTCGCCAAATTGCTCATATTTTACGGGCTTCTGCCTAAACCCTGTGTACCCTCTCAATGTCAAAAAATAACGGCGGAAGCAAGAAGACATTGGAGTTGCTGACTGAAAAAAAGAAATGTTTTATATAACGACGCACTCAACACATTTCATTTACGGTTATATGGCGTCAGACATATGGTTAAGGACCACACAGATATAGAGAGAGGAAACCCACTGTCGCCACTCCATGGGCTACTCTTTTTGATTAGCAGCAAGAGATCTTTTATATGCACCATCCCACAGACAGGGTAGTACAGGGCCTTTGATATACCAATTGAGGAGCACTGGCTGGAGTTGCTGATTGAGAACGAGAGCATAACACAAGGTTTCTAGGGGGCTCAGGGGTAAGTAAGATTCATCTCTGCCTTAAGATTTACTGCCAATAATATTTTTTATTTAGAATTATTGTGCACACACACCCCGTTCCCCCCCCCCCTCCCCCGATACTCACGAAATATTAGTGTGAACATATTTTCATTGACTATATTACACTTACAGTGCTTTTCGTGGCCATTATACACCAACTCAAGGTACATGTGAACGAACACCGGATACAATATTGTAGCCAACTCGACCTGCAAAATACAAAAGGCATTATGAATGACCTGAAATGAAATATAAAAATAATTTACTTTTTAAAAAAAAAGTGGAATCATGGAAGGTCACCAAAGGCATCTATCAGATGCTGGAAGTTTTCCAGAACAAGTGCCTCAGGAGGATTCTGCGCATCTACTGGTCAAACACAATCACCAACAAGGAACTCCAAGAAAGGACAGGCATGCAGCCCATCTCTCTCGAGGTTAAAGGCTGCAGATGGAAATGGATTGGACACGTCTGCAGAATGCCACTGACATCCATCCCAAGAGTGGCCATGCGCTGGACCCCTGGTGGCAAGAGAATGAGGGGGAGACCCAAGGAGACCTGGAGAAGATCAGTGGAGTGGGAGATGAATGCTCTTGGGTGGAGTTGGAGCCAGGTGACGAAGCTTGCAATGGACAGACAACATTGGTGTTCGTTGGTGTCGGCCGTATGTGTGACTGCACACGAAGAGGATCAAGTAAGTAAGTAAAAGCCATGATCAGGTTGATTAGGTCAAACAAAATAAATTTCTGGTCTCTGGTCAGCATGCGTGTCGATTTTGACCCTCGAGTATCAGCGTTTAAAAAACATTTCCTGCAGTATAACGTCGACTTTTTCCCGGGCTTTACTTGCCATGATGTCAAACTGCCTTTGGAGCCAAAATGCCATCGCGCATGAACTAGGACATGCATTCTGATTCTAACTTAAATATGCCCCTTATCAAATATACCCACCTTTTCTGTGCAATCCATGCTTTAAAAAATAACAATAATAAAACAATAATAATAATAATAAAATAAATAAATAAGTAAATAAATACATTTAAAAAAATTAAAAAGCTGCATCGCTGCATCAATTCTGGAACTTTGGTCTGACCAGAGACTTTCTTTTTTGGCCTTACCGTAAAAATACTCAAATTGTTAGTTTCTTTCCACTAATGCATTTACATGTATGTTAAATGTTGAGAATAGAGGACTTCTTAGCGAAATATTCAGTAAAGACACTACAAAAAAACCAGGCCTACAATGATTTGGATGAACATTCAGTCAATCATGTTTCACTAAAAGTTTGCAAACTAGCTTGACTGGTTCCCAAAGTGGTGGTGGGGGGGGGGGGACGGTATGTAGCCCAGTGGTAAAAGTGTTCGCTTGATGTGCAATTGGTCTGGAATCGATCCCCGCCAGTGCACCACGACTGGTTTATCAAAGGCTGTGGTATGTGTTATCCTGTCTGTGGGATAGTGCATATAAAAGATCCCTTGCTGCTAATCGAAAAGAGTAGCCCATGAAGTGGCGACAGCGGGTTTCCTCTCTCAATATCTGTGTGGTTGTTAACCATAATTCAAACGCCATCTAACCGTAAATACAATGTGTTGAGTGCGTCGTTAAATAAAACATTTCCTTCCTTCCCAAAGTGGTATTTCGGTTTAATGCATAGCTTATCAACCAGTGTATCAAGTGTTAGCGACAAATGATTGAATGAACTTATCCCAGTTTCTATTCACTTTTTAAATCCTTAAATTTGCTTTGCAAATATTCTTTAGCAAAAAAATATATATATATATAATTATATATATTATATTAATTTCTTAAATACTATGCTTCAAACCTTGTGAACATCTAGACACGAGTCTATGAAGCCTTTAATATCAGTGTAGAAATCTTCATACAGAGAAGGGTCGTCATCGCTGAAATAAAAAAAAGTAATGTTAATTTAGTTTGTGATAAATGACTTATACCACGCCTGTAACTGACATTGCAGGACATGATAACAGCAGTGCAGAAGTCTAGAGACAAACATGTATCAAGTTTATGATTTATGTATATGCAGGGCTCGAAACGGCCTGTGGTCAGGTCGCCAAATGCAACAAATGTCCCGTTTGGGCTACTTAAATATTAAAAAATAATGGCTTTAGTCGCCCAAATAATATTATCTTCTTTAGAGCTAAAACATATGAGCCACTATTAATATTTGTATTCCACATTAAAATCTTGCTTGTGGTTCTCTTACCATAATTTGCCAACATCCATTATTATTTTTTGGGCCACCATATTTTTTGGCGAGTTTCGAGCCCTGTATATGCAGTTCCAATGACCTCGGACTTACATTTTGTGAGAAAATTATTCAAATTTTTATGCAAAACTGTAACTTAAAACTTTAACAGAACAGTTGATGTTGTCGCCATCACCATTTAAAAACAATTACCTATATCTCACCTTTTTACTCTGTAAAGGTGGTGGTGGTGGTGGGGGGGGGGGGTGAGACGTAGCCCAGTGGTAAAGTGCTCGCTTCATGTGCAGCCACTCTAGGATCAATACCCATCAGTGGGCCTATTGGGCTATTTCTCGTTCCAGCCAGTGCACCACGACTGGTATATCAAAGGCTGTGGTATGTGCTATCCTGTCTGTGGAATGGTGCATATAAAAAATCTCTTGCTACTAATGGAAAAATGTAACAGGTTTCCTCTCTAAGACTATGTCAAAATTACCAAATGTTTGACATCCAGTAGACGATGATTAATAAATGTGTTCCAGTGGTGTCATTAAACAAAACAAACTTTTAAACTTTTTTGTAAAGTCGAGGCAACAAGACATGTGACGTCTAAGGCTATTAATTGTCTAACTTGTGGTAATTAAATTTATTAGGTCTCTGTACCTTTTATAAGCTGCGAGTGCGTGTGACACTTCAGACTCGGTGGGTGCGCTGGTATCAGACTGTACTTCATCTTCACTTATCTTTGCTTCCTGTTTGAGCAAGGCTTCTGTGCTCTGTAACAAATTAAAATGTCACAACTCACTGACAAAACTTTAAAATTACATTATTTTTTGTAATCAACTATCATAATGCATCTATCATTTACTTTTCTTACGCACCTATTGGTGAGAATTACATGTGTTATTTATATCAGTTGGCAATAACAATGTATCACTGATGACATAGAGGGCAGGAAACACGTTGCTCTTCAGTGAAAGCCTAAACAGAGGAGGTGCATTTTCGATCAAGAGCACACATGCATCTTGTTCCCATCTGACAAAAGCTTCATGCATTTCCACTGAGTAAATGTATAGGGTCAAATACTTGACATCCATACGCATCAACATCCAGTAAGGGCCTGTCACTTTTTGGTAAATTATACCAAGAGCAATGATGATAGCATCCAGTGAATCACATTTAGAATCAAACATAACACTTTCTTGTTTCAAGTTCAAGGTGGGCATGTAACTTTGAAGAAAGCTGATTAGGTCATCTCTATGATGATGTAGAGAGGCAGCTGCCTGAAAAAGATTGTTAAATCTGTTCGATTTGAAACTCGTGATTGTTGAATGAATCCCTTGCATATTACAAAATGCTTCCCACATATATTTGCATCCACTTTTGTCATCACCGCGAGGACCAAGTATGTCAAAAGCTGTTCTAATGAATCGGGACCCTGCATTTTCTGTAATGGAGAATCTCTAGAATTTTTCCAAACAGTCACGGCCAAATTTATGTTGATGTTCCATCTCCCATTCTTTTAAAACTTTGTCTGATGCGGTACTTAATCCAAGAAGAAAATGTGCACTGCAATGTAGGAATTCCATATTTTCATCCACCCCAAGAATACTTTTTCTCTTTTCATTGAAAGCTTTATTAAATGACTTCATAACACTAGCTCTGTCACTCATCAAACCTGTTAAATTTTTCAACATGGACTGAAAAATATGGTCTGCTTCACTATCATCATACAATATAGCCAAATGAAGCATCGAGCCAATTGATTTAAGGCCCTTACATGATGCCAAAGCACTTACTTACATACCTCAGGCATAGTGGCCCCCTACGCCATATGCCTCTGGGGAAACACTAGCCCGAGTACTCTGACTGTAAGAGAGCTAGACGGACATTTGGACATAAACACGCTCTCATTACAGTCAGAGACCAACCTATGTCTTTTTTTGGCAATTCCTGACTACCAAACGGTAGGCAACGAGTCCCGCTCTAATACCACAACAATCCTATGTTTGACGTCAAATACCTTTACATCAATCATTTTCGAGTTAAGTGATACAAAAAAAACCATATTAATCACTAATACACATACTACAGAAAGAAACCCGACAGCACCCACATTCAGCTACGCTTCGTGACACTCCGTCGCAACAATTACAAAGCTCGGCGATCTATTTCGAGACTGGGCGATTCCGCCTTGTGCAGCAGTTACAGGGGTCATCTCATAAGAGGAGGCAGTACGTAGCACATACTTTTGCCGTATCCTGTCGATAACACCCCAAATGTATCCTTCAAATTCAAAATGGAATCAATAATGTGTAATTGTTTTGGTTTAATGACGTAATGAAATCCAAATTCATCCAAAACGGCATTAGCCAACTCTTCCATCTTGTAACTTCGCTTGATATGAGACGGCCCCTGTAACTGCTGCACAAGGCGGAATCGCCCAGAGCGCGATCACGTGGTCTATGTCTCGAAATAGATCGCCGAGCTTTGCAATTGTTGCGACGGAGTGTCACGAAGCGTAGCTGAATGTGGGTGCTGTCGGGTTTCTTTCTGTAGTAAGTGTATTAGTGATTAATATGTGGATTTTTTTGCATCACTTAACTCGAAAATGATTGATGTAAAGGTATTTGACGTCAAACATAGGATTGTTGTGGTATTAGAGCGGGACTCGTTGCCTACCGTTTGGTAGTCAGGAATTGCCAAAAAAAGACATAGGTTGGTCTCTGACTGTAATGAGAGCGTGTTTTATGTCCAAATGTCCGTCTAGCTCTCTTAGTCAGAGTACTCGGGCTAGGGAAACACCTGAGGGTATATCACAATTCGACTAATTGTGGATATGATGGCATGCCGCTATTAGTTTGACAACATGAACAGATTTAGTCCATGTCATAATTCCAACAGAAACATAAATCGGCCTACTCGAAATAGGTTAATTAGTGGACTAAAATTAAATGTATGGTGCAAGCAAGTTTATAAATATTCATCATTCATTTAATCTCTCCCCCCCCCCCCCCACTCCCCCCCCCCCCCCCCCCCCCCCCCCCCCCCCCCCCCCCCCCCCCCCCACTCTCACTCTCTCACTTTTTCAATCACTGCTGGATCAGTTATCAAAGTAACTGACTATACCAAACTGACCCTAATGAAAATAATAACTGGTTCTACTAGCTACCTTCAAATTATGTCTTCGAAGAAACTGCAACACTGCAAGTAGCGTTTGTTTTTCAGATTTGTCCACTTTGGGATCAACTTCTATGGTGGCGGCCATATTTAATTCTTGGTGGGGGGGGGTAGGTAAATCCGTTTCCGGTAAAATTATTTTCTGTAAATAAAATAAAATAACAAAACTTTACAAATATAGACATCTTAAAATCCATATTTCCTAATATTACTATGAAGCAGTCAGTATTCACTAATAATAATTACAATAAATAAAAATTAATACAAAGAACTGGTACTAGTTACTATACAGCATATATTGTTTATTCATATATATATATATATATATATATATATATATATATATATATATATATATATATATATATATATATATATATATATATATATATATATATATATTTCTCCTAGGCCCCCCCCCCCTACAATAAACATTCTGGCCCATACAGAAGAAACAAACACCATATAATTGCATACAGTCAGTGCCGAATATGACCAGACGAGCTTTATTATAACAACAATCTTAACCATATTATCAAGACTTGGTCAGTCTCACGACATAAATACAGACTCTTCAACACGTATTGTAAGGGTTCGTCAACCTCCTTTAGAACCAACTCCGATAATAATCTGCAACATGTAAAAAAGATTTGTATGTTATAATGTATAATTCAAAACAAAACATATTATAAAGACTTGTCAGTCTGAGAACTCTGTTCTGAACTTAATACGTATTATAAAGGTTCGCCAACCCTGAACAGCCCAAGTACAGTTATAAAAAATAATATAATAATCTATTCATCATTCTGACTGCCGACCACTGAACTGAGAGAACTCATCACATGATACATTGCCTTTTATACCACATACATAACGCCCTCTATAAATACATATTACCTCCCTTGTTTATTTCCGTATACTAGGAGAAATAAATTTCTTTCTAATTCGGATCTCAAACGAAAGAAATTACATGTATTACATGAAAAGTTTGTATTGCTTAATGACACCAGTAGAGCACATTGATTTATTAATAATTGGCTGTTGAATGTCAAACATTTTGTAAATTTTACAGCATAATCTTAATTATAGGTCCATTATAAGTCCATTTCAATTTTCCCTTTGCAGCAAGGGATTTTTATTTACACTTTCCCACATACAGGGCAGCACATACCACGGCATTTGATAGACCAGTCGAAGGACACTGGTTTGGATGGAAAAACGTCAGAGAATTGGTCTTCGGTGGGGGGGGGGGGGGGCACGGAGATTTGATTCTATATGACGCAATCACCTCTGGCAAGTGCTCTACTGGTTGAGTTAAAAATAAAATAATAAATATTTTATTTAATGATGTTCTCAACATATGTTTAATCTGTGGTTTTATGGCATTATTCATACGGTTAAGTACCAGACAGATAATGAGAGAACACCCGCTTTAGTCACTTCATGGGCTACTCTTTTCGATTGGCAGCAAGGGATCTTTTATATGCACCATCCCACAGACCGGATAAGCAGATGCAGACTAGCTTATATAGAAATAGTATGTGACATGTTAAAATAATCACATGCCAAAATAGAACTTATATTTAAATAACTTATTTTGTCCTGTTCCAGGCTTATTTTCCTAAGTTAAATCTGGGAGTAGTTTTCCCGTCAAATGTATGGTTAAATATTATACGTCACTTCCTCTTTCTTTGGAAACTTTACTCGTGTGAAGTGGGTTTTGTTTTGGAATTTCATGTGCAAATTAAATCGACTATCATCTTTGCAAATGTTTTGAATTTAGCTTGTTATATATTTTGCAATGAATGTTTAATTACTTAATTTGCATTTTCAGGTTCCATTTTGACGATGAGGGCAAAGGTATGTATTGAAAACTAACTTGGCAAAATATGGTTTTGATTATCACAGGAAACAGTTCCCTCAACTTTATTGTAATTTTATACGCTTCATTTACTGCAAACAACAACGAGTATTACTTTTTAATTTATTTATTAATTCGTAAAATGGCGCGTAGGCCTACACATTTTGTGTTTTAATTGTAAAATGATGCGATGGGCACGTTATGCATTGCAGCTGAGCATAAAGTTGATGAAGTGAGACCCTGATTCTAAGATTTCCTCACGATTAACTGACTTCCAAATGTTCCAGGACTGTTCATTCAGGATTCAAGTTTAGATTTAGTGTAGTTCATCAAGATTAACTTTGTCTACAAGTGCAAGCATTACCAAAGTTAATCCTGGGGACGAACAACGCCATTCTGAACGGAATTCAATCAGAATTGTGGTCAAACTAAAAGAAAAGGACTGTGATCACGTTTTTCCACCAAAATCGTGTACTGTGATCTATTTCGAGCATATGGACACTAAGAAATATTTACTTTATTTTATTAACTTTAATTAATTTTTAGTTTTATGGTTTTTGTTTTATTCATTATGGAACGAGAAATGACTTCACGGATCCTTTTCCACATACAAGATTGTTCCGAGTTTCATTTTCCTCCCCTAATGCACCGCATGTTTTAAACAAGTCGTACAGTGGGTCGTTTTTCCTTTAATTCAAAGTGAAGATCATTTCTTAGTGTCTATATGCTCGAAATAGATCAGTTAGTGTTAGTGATGGTATAATAGTATTTGCATGCATGTTGGAACTTTAAGAAATCTTTTCGATGGAAATATTGTCATTAAATAAGTTCAGTGCAAGTTTTGGGTTGAATGGGTAGGGTGAAAATATGAATCTGCTTGTGGTTGCCAGTCTTAGAAATATTAATATCAATATATTGTTGTGTGTTGGTAGACCGAGAGAAAAGGCATACTCGTCTTTTAATTGAACCGAAGATGATATCGATCTGACATTCACGGGCAGTTCCGGTTTTGCTGGACCGATCAAAATTTTAATATTATTTTTAATAAAGATTTCAAGATAAACGAAAAACAATAAAGATGTTTGTAAAGTGATCTCCTGATGTCAGATACATTTTTGTTATTTCCATCTTCATCGAATGAATTGATAGCTGTGATAAAATATCAGCTGATAAAAAGTTTTGTTTTTTGTAAAGGCGGTGTATATATTATTTGGCACTCAAGATAAATGATTTTAATGATAAACACTACCACTTCCGTTGTTTTTATAAGCATTCATATCCCCTCAACATGAAAAGTTTACAATATTTTATAAAGAACTGCTGAATAAACAGAATAACAAAGTAAAAATCATCAGTTTCAACCAATTATATCTGCAATTGAGTACAAAATATCAAACGATAGTGGAAACAGAAGACCGAATGACTGTTCTGATCACGTGACAAATTTGGCGCCAAATAAGGGTATTTTTCAGTCTGAGATTGCCGAATCTGTAAAAAAAATTAAATGTTTTCATTGCTTACATAAAATATAACTTTTATTGTGTCTATCAAACATACAAATGGATACAGATATTGGACAAAATAGAGGCTGTTAAAAATACTGTTAAATTACTTTACGGTAACTGTCGTAAATGTTTCGTCAATTGCTTTTTCGTACACAACGCAGATTTTTTCCTTTGATGTCTAGCGTGCAGACTGATCGTTGTTTTTTGTGGGGGAAAAAAGTGCATTTGGAAATGGCGGAGATGGGTGCTGGGACATAAAGAGGGGCGCTCAAAAATAAAGGAGGGCGGCAAAATGGAATAGCGGGACGGGGCGCACCGCTTAAATGGAGCAGCGAGAACACTGGGATATTCAGCACATATCCAGTTAGCTACATGAGAATATGGAATTGCGCAACTAAAAATGTATTTTATACCGTATGTGTTTGTTTCCTTCAGTCACACACAACATGCCCTTTTAGCTTTGTAAGTATTAAATTGCAGTGTTGATGCGAACTGGTACCTTTGCGATGGCTAACTGGTTATGCACGTGGGGTCGAACTGGCTAGGGGGCGAAGCGTCTGGTATCCTTCCTTCATGATTCACTGTGGTTGAGCGCTTTACTACAGTACCAATGGTTTGGAATTTGAATCCACACTAGCACTGTCGTTTGTAGTACTTGTGCAATATTCAGTTGATAATGCTAATTCGGTATCCCAACCAAAAGTGGCGAAAATAAGTAACTCTTATCTGTCTGTGGGATAGTGCATATAGAAGATCCCTCTTATTTTCTCCGTAATAATTAAAACAAACATTTGTTAGAATTAGTTTACGGGTTAGCGATAGTTATGTACAATACCTTTTAAAACAATTTGTTCTATAAAACCAATATAATGTTTATATTTCGTAATCCAGTATCACAATGTTTAGCCTTTGAAAAATTAGATATTTTGACTATTCTGTGTAAAATGTCCTACACAAGGGTGCTTTTGGAAGACAGAATGAAGCATTAAGGGACTAAATATTTGTTTTATTCCGTAGACATTGGTTCATTCTGTCAAAATACACCCGTATGAGATTTATGACACCAAAATCGCTCTCTGTACAATATTGAGCTTTATAATCCCAGATTTCCCGTGATAAGTGATCAGCTCGGTGAACATATTCCAGGGATATCTCTGGGTGAGCAAATTATTTCGTCAAATTGTCTATTATACTTCAGAAACAAAGTTATTTTCTAAAAAAAATTCACTTATTGCATGCACTTATTTCACCAAATTAAAATAAAATTCGCCAACTGCTTTCAAAATCGCAATTGGCTAATTTGACGAATGCCCGAGCTAGCCCTGATATTCAGAATTTGCATTGCAATATGTTAAGCACATTTCAGATATTGCTGCATGCATCTCATTTTCTGTATAGCAATTTGTTGGTAATGTTCAGTTAATGAAACTGGCTTATTTTGGCACATTTGTATTTTTAAACCTTACTCTTTCTGAGGTGGCAAAATATTTCATGCTCCATAACATCTGTATAATAAATAAAATAAAAATCCAAATTAAATGAATTTTTATGATTTTTCAGTGGAGAAAAAAGCGAATGCGAAGGTTGAAGCGCAAAAGGAGGAAGATGAGGGCAAGGTAATTATTTGTTCAACATAATGTCTGGAATTTTGTAATAATTTACAACTTATATTAGAACTGAAAATGAATTGGGGAATGCACCGTGTACAGTATGTCGACTGGCGTGACGTCGGGCGAGGTATCTCGCCTACAGTAGTTGGAAGGGTCAGGTTACAGTGTACACACATGCAAGGTTGGTGTGTATATTACCAAATCAAATCCTATAGATGACAATAGTAACGTGGCTAAAATTCCTACCTGCAGCGTATCAATCGACATAAACGCCACCGATATAAATACTATCGCCCCTCACTCTTAAATAAGATAATTGGTAGTGTCGACGACTACCCTTTTTCTGCACAAAATTAAGAGTACTTTTTTTTTTACATGTACCCCTCACATGTTTCAAGCACAAAGCTAATTGACACAGTGCTACTAGATAAATAAAATTGTATACATTTTTTGCCCAGATGAAACGTTTTTTTTTTTGTGTGGGCTTTTTACAACCAACCACTCGCATTTATCAAAAATCACAGGACTTGTAGTGGTCACTTCTCTCTCAAAACCGGCCTCGGTGGCGTCGTGGCAGGCCATCGGTCTACAGGCTGGTAGGTACTGGGTTCGGATCGCAGTCGAGGCATGGGATTTTTAATCGAGATACCGACTCCAAACCCTGAGTGAGTGCTCCGCAAGGCTCAATGGGTAGGTGTAAACCACTTGCACCGACCAGTGATCCATAACTGGTTCAACAAAGGCCATGGTTTGTGCTATCCTGCCTGTGGGAAGCGCAAATAAAAGATCCCTTGCTGCCTGTCGTAAAAAAGAGTAGCCCATGTGGCGACAGCGGGTTTCCTCTAAAAACAGTGTCAGAATGACCATATGTTTGACGTCCAATAGCCGATGATAAGATTAAAAATCAATGTGCTCTAGTGGCGTCGTTAAATAAAACAAGCTTTACTTTTTCTCTCTCAAAAGTTTGGTGCACCTCCAACTGACCCAGCTGGAAGTTATTTGGTTTAGTGCTACCTGCAGGGGCTCTACATAGAAGTAAAATGTGGCCTGTTGTTGTTTTTAAATAAGCAGTCCGTCCGCCCCCCGCCCCCCCCTTTTTTTTTTTTTTTTTTTTTTTTTTCAAAATGGCCTGCTGGAAATAAAATAACACTAGGTATGAGGAAGGTTTGGAATAGTCTGGAAAATATAAGACCTAAAAGTATAGTCTTATTCAACTTACTGTGCTAGCACAACAAATATGCTATTCAACCTGAGTCATACCTACACACTGCAGAATTCTCTCCCTTGCCGGATATGCGCAATGCTATCCTTGCACGGGCTACCTGTAACTTCATTCTCAATTCTGCAGTCCACCTGTTAACACCTGTTAAGCTTTGGCAAAAAGTTTTCTTACTTGTAATTTTGTGTTTGTTTTTTTTTGGTTGAACTTGACATACGGTTGGTAGTTGGGAATTCTGTGTTGAATTTACCATGTCCGACGCGAGTTCGTTGACAGCTAGCGCACGGAAAGTTTGTGCGCGAGATGGTTGTCCATTTCCTTTACCACGTAAAGACACGCACGTGTTGTGTCCGGACTGTCGGTCTTGTTCTCAAGACCGTCAGTGTGAGATCTGCGCCACGTGGTCTCCTGACCAGTGGGTTCGGTTCGGTTCGCAGACTCAGGTTTCGGGTACCAGCAAAATCTTGTCGTCTGCTTCGGCAGTAGTCGGCAAGTCGGACTTAGTGGGTAGGTCCCATAAGTCTGTAGACACTTCGAAAAGTGTCCGGAAAGGGGGGAAACACAAGGGTGTTTCTTCGGTCCGTGTTACGAGTACAGTTACAGATACTTCGGGAGCGCGCGCGCGGCCCCCCCCCCCCCCCGGGCTCCTATTGTGAGCCGTCTTCGTTAGTGACGGCGCCTTCTTCTGTTTGTGTGGCTTCGTCGTTACGGTTACCTTTACAAACAGAAGGGGGGCAGGGTGGAGTCGTCGCGGCACCAGTTTTGACGACTTCATCGGTTACCGAGCACATGCACTCCGTTGTGCATAGGTCCACTGCTTCGTCCGCAGAGCAGGTGGCCCCGACTTTGCCTTCGATTGCTGACAGTCGCTTCGGCACCTCAGCATTCTCAAGGCCCGAGGAGAGTTCTGCCAGTTTGCTTCGAACTGAGCCAGTTGTTCCGATGCCGGGATCCGTCTCTGATGGCATCCCGACCGATGTTTACCGTTGGGTGGAGGACTCATCCTGTTTGGGTCCTCCGTTTGTATATGTTTACCCCAAGGGTCCGGTGACTTCGGTAGCAACGGACATCTCCTCACAGTTTGCACCGTCTTTGGTCCCTACTTCTTCGACTTTACTCGATAGAGGACGAGGTTCGCGCAGATACCCCTCAGCTGGGGGTACTCTGTGGCCGCAAACTACGACCGTTAGGCTTTCAGGAAACGTTGTTTCGGAGTTTTGTGGAATTTTTGAACGCTTCGCCTCAGTTGGGATCATTGCTTTCGCAGACGGGACCGTCGGGTGCTGCTCCCATTCCTCTCTTTCTCTCCTCCTCCTCCTCTCTCTCTCTCTCTCTCGTAGGATCCAGACAGTCATTGCGGCTCAACACGTCGTGTCTGTGCGCAGGGCAACGGAAAGGAGTCGACCTCTTTTCCGTCTGACTGCCATCGATTCACGCTTCGGACATGTTTAACACTCCACTCTTTTCTGAGGGATGGGTTTTTTTGTAGTGTTGCCTACCGTTTCCTCTCCCTGGGGAGATGTTTTTCCTCCCTTTCATGGGGATGAGTTTTTCTTTTGGGAAGCCCCTTTTTATTCCCAAAAGTTTTTTGACTCCTTGTTGCCGTATGTCGTGGTTCGTCCTATCTCCATGTCATTACTTCAAAGGAGCTTTTTGGGTACGGGTAAGTCCTCTATTTTCTTACCTCCTCCCATTAATGTTGAATTCACGTGCTCTAACGGTGTCGTTGCACGTCCGTTATAGCATATTTGTTGTGCTAGCACAGTAAGTTGAATAAGACTATTAGAAAATTTGTTTCTAATTTTCATTATTATTCATACTTACCTAGTGCTAGCACAACAAACTATACCTCCCACCCACCCCTATGAGGCTTTCCCTCGGTGGGTGGACTTTGAACCGAGAATGAAGTTACAGGTAGCCCGTGCAAGGATAGCATTGCGCATATCCGGCAAGGGAGAGAATTCTGCAGTGTGTAGGTATGACTCAGGTTGAATAGCATATTTGTTGTGCTAGCACTAGGTAAGTATGAATAATAATGAAAATTAGAAACAAATTTTCTAATTTTAGAGCATTGTAGAATTAAAATATAACATGATCACAAGCTAAATAGATGAGAGAATGCAGTCTTATGATTACCAACCTGTGATTAGTGGTTTTTGCAGGTGACTTTTCCATTTCACCTGCCACGCTTTTCGCAGGTCATTATTTTGAGCCCTTAATCGGCTTTTGTAGTTGCTGTTGACACCCAGATTACAAGGCTCGAAATTAATTTTGTTGATTGGGAAGCAATCTTTGCTACTCCAATTTTAATTGTGAGGCTTTTCAGCTAGCATTTTTTTGCTAATGTTCGCTAGACTAGTTTTTACGCTACATGTTAAACCGAATGACCACTCCTAGAACCAGTCATAATAGTTAACAATGTTTGCATCACTCGCTGTCGCTGAAAAACTAATCTGTTGATGTGATCCGAATGAGTTTCGAGAATAATGTTGGTAGATAATTCTTCCAATATAAAATGGCCACGTCCACTATGTCGGTACAAATGATGTAATTTTAAAAATAAGTTCTTCAATTAAAATGTGGAAAACTTGTTAAAAACGCGAATCAAGAATTCTGGGATATACTGGATTTTTTTTTTAGAAATAAGATGGTGAGCAAAAGCTCTGTGTGCAACTGATTATTGGAAAGTGTTTTGAGCGGCGTTTTCCCATCTGCTGAATAATTAAATTAATTTTTTCAGATCCAAGTAGACGTTCGTCCATTCCTTTGTTGTTTAACAAACCTAAGCCGATCGCCCACCTTAGCGGAACAAGTCAGCAAGTGTGTCCCTAGTGTTTCAGCGTGGTTAGGACACTATCCAGGCTCAACATTTTAAATACTGTGGCGTGACACTTTGACAAAAGACAGGCCCGGTATCATGGTCATCAACAGTAGCAGCGGCATCATCAGCAACAGCAGCAACATAATACTGCGGTGTGAACTTCCACAAAGACAGGCCCAGTATTGTCCTCGTCCATGGATGGGCGGTTGTAGCAGTACAGCTAACACTGCAGTGTTGGTCCTTGATGGAAGAGGACTTTGTGTCATCTCAGTCTGTACAGCTTTAGGATCGAGAGAACCTATGCTTACAAACTTGGGGACATTCTGTAGTTTAGATCCATACTATATCCAGTCGTCGTCGTGATACATGGATGGGGATTTTGAGAAGAAGAGAGATATAGAGAGGAAGAAGAAAAGTGTGTGTGCGTCTCTGTAGCAGGAGAGGCAACACATCTATACCATACTTGTTGCCTTTGGTCCACTTTGGTTTGTTGTCCAACAATTAAAAATAGAAATAAAGGTTGATTTTGTTTGTATTTTATTTGTTCAGTTTTGGTGGATTTATTTCAATTTAATTGGGTTAGTCATTGGTATACTTGTGCATTCCGTACCACGAAGTGATCTTAGCTCTAAGATCACCTTAAATGCAATGCCATCTTGTGCATTTAAGTTGATCTTAAGGTTAAGATCACTTCGTGGAACCGGGGCTGTAGTAAAGATGGAACACGTGGTGTTTCAGACCAATTTTTTTATCAACGATTTTGTCTACATAAAATGGGTAATGTGCTTATAATGGTACATATTTATCTCTTTTTGTGCTCGCGGATTTTTATCGGATATGCAGTGGGCTAATGTTTATGATCGGTGTTTTAATGCAGTTTGCATACTAGCTGCAGACTGCAAATTACGACTGAACCACATCAACGGCGGGTCCTTCTGATTTAAATAATTTTGCCCTGGGACTGGTATATCGAATGCTGTGTGCTTGTCTGTAGCAGTGTGTATAAAAGGTTTATGGAGAAATGTAATTGGGCTTTTAGCACATCTTTGTTAATATTTAATACACATGTACATTACAATTGTTGAACTTGATGGTTTGTAAAGTGGAGCTGCCTGGGATCGATCCCGGTCTGTGGACCTATTGGGCTATTTATTGTTCCATTTGGTGCACTATTTATTGTTCCATTTGGTGCACTTATGTCGATAGGTCTGCAAGATGGTGAATACAAAAAATGCCTTGCTACTAACGAAAAAAGTTTTTGACATTCAATAACCAATTAATAAATATGCTCTAGTGGTGGTGGTGGGGTTTTGTTTTAATTGTATGTGTAATTGCATTTTAATCCAATCGGCATTAGGAGGTGGGAATTTGTGTTTTGAACGATTTCTAAACTTTAACGACACTAGAGCACTGATAATTGGATGTCAAACGTGACAGGATCTTATATGCGCCATGCCACAATCGGGATAGCACATACCACGGTCTTTGATATACCAATCGTACTCTGCCCATATGACATCAAATAGCCGATGATTAATAAATCAATGTGCTCTAGTGGTGTCGTTGAACAAAAACTGGCAGGAACGACAGACCGCACATCGAGCGAGCGCTTTACCACTGGGATTTCTTGTTCCAGCCAGTGCACTACGACTGGTACACCCTGTCTATGGAATAGTGCATATAAAATCCCTTTCTGCTAATCGAAAAGAGAAGCCCATGAAGTGGTGACAGCGGGTTTCCTCAATATCTGTGGTCCGTAACCATATATCCGACGCCATATAACCGCAAATAAAATGTGTGGAGAGCGTCGTTAAATAAACCCTTTTCGTTCTGGGTGGGAACTGGTACTTGCCAACCTTATGTCCGATGATGTAGCAGTCGTGGTGCACTGGCTGGAACGAGAAATGGCCCAATGGGCCCACTAACGGGGATTGATCCCAGACCGACCGCGCATCAAGCGAACGCTTTATGACTGCTATGTCCCGCCCTGTAACTCCCGAACAAGACTATCTCTGCACAATGCTGAATGGAATGGCAGTGCTGTCTAAGTCTCGGCGCGAGACTCGCACATTTGAACGTCGTGTTACGCTCTCACGCCGGTACATAGCAAAAAAAAAAATATATATATATATACATCTATATATTTCTTCTTGTTCATTCGATCTCGACGACCGACAAACAAGCCTGCGACTGCCAACCGGCCCGGTTAAGCATCGCAAGACATTAAAATCATATAATCGGTGACGTTGTTTATTGGTCAGAATCTCGAACCGTGACCAATTGTCAGCGCGGCCACTCCCGATAATATCCTTTACTGGAGACTACATCCTTCCTGCACCGCTCAAAAGAGGACTGCCACTCTCAGACTAGTATACTAAATTAAAACTAACAGGACAGCTTATTGGAATAAATATAACTAATGACATACACTCGCGGATCCGGGGGGAGGGGGGATCGTTTAATGCAACTCATTTTGGACCCAATTGTCACTTCCTTTTGCCGCAACAGGGCAGACTTTCCTCCTAGAAGAAAAAAGAAAGAAAGAAAATCCACCCTTTTTAACTAGCTCTAACTAACAGTATATAATAAGCTCGAATTCGCACCAGTGATAAATGTGGCAAATAGAATCATAGTTTTAAAGTGTTTCACTTGCATTCATTTATTTTATTTCAACTTATTTTCGTGCTTATATCCAATAAAGTTTCACGCATGTTGTCCTGGGCACACACCTCAGCTATATGGGCTATCAGTAGTGAGAGAGAAGTTGGTGTAGTGGTCTTACACCTATCCAATGAATCGTTGAACCCGCTCTGAGTGAGAGCCGGTACCGAGATATGAACCCAGTACCAACTAGCCTTAAGTTCGATGACTTGACCACTCCACCACCGATGCCGGTGTTCAACTTAAAGGATCAACGAACACGCGATTTACTAATTTATTATTTATTTATTTCAACTTATTTTCATGCTTATGTCCAATTAAGGTTCAAACACGCTGTCCTGGGCACACACACCTCAGCTATCTGGGCTGTCTGTCCAGGATCGTGTGTTCGTTATTAGTTGGTTAGTGGTTAGTGAGAGAGAAGATGGTGTAGCGGCCTTACACCTACCCACTGAATCATTAAAAACTCGCTCTGAGTTGGAGCCGGTATCGGGCTGCGAACCCTGTACCTACCAGCCTGTAATCCACTGCGTAAACATTGCGACAGTAAGGCCGGTGATTTACTTATAAAAAGAGAATACAAATACATGGGGAATAACTGCTACAAGCTAAAATATTTTATAACGGTGATTACCTCCCTTGTGTTGAAGACTGACAATAATCAAACCGTGTACTTTGGAAATGTCCCATTATATATTTAATGTTACTAGAATACTATACCTCAAGGACCGATGTATTTAGCCTGCCCCAAAATGGAAAAGATCTTTTGGTCGCAAACAAATACAAACCAATTTCTTTAAAACCCAGTTTATGAGAAACAATGATAAATAACCAACTGGCCCACTACATAGAATTAAAACAATCGATTACTGATTTCCAGAGTGGGATCCGCAAAAATCATAGCGCCATAGAACAGCTGATACTTTTCCAAACAAACATACATCAGACTCGGTGTTTTCTTTTTTAAAATTCCTCTTATTTATGTCCCAAACTATTATTAGTATGTGTATCCTGGCCTCTTTTAATACCGGGGGGGGGGGGGGGGGGGGGGGGGGGGAGTAGCTTAGTGGTACAGTGCTCGCCTGATGCGCGATCGATCTAGGATATTCCAACCAGTGCTCCACAACTGTTGTAACAAAGGCCGTGGTATGTACTGTCCTGTCTGTGGGATGGTGCATATAAAACATCCCTTGCTGCTAATCGAAAAGAGTAGTCTATGGATTGGCGACAGCGAGTTTTTTCTCTCATACCTGTGCGGTCCTTAACCATACGTCCGACGCCATATAACCGTAAATAAAATGTGTTGAGTGTGTCGTTAAATAAAACATTTCCTTCCTGCCTTCTTTTAATGGTTAACGTTTAACTTGGTGCTTGTTTATTAATTTTAAATTAATTGTTAAAGTTTTAACAAATCGCAATGTATGTATACACACATACACATACACACACACACATATATACACACACATACATACACACACACATACATACATACACACACATACATGCACATGCATACGCACATACATACATACACACGTACATACATACACACACACATACACATACATACACACACACATAAATATACATACATGCATACATATATACATACATATAATACACACATACACACACACACACATACACACACTCACACACATGCATACACACACACACATACATACACACATACATACATACACACACACATACACACACACAAACACACACAGACACGCACATACACAAACAGACAGACACACACACACATACATACATACACAAACACAGACACACACACACACACACACGCAAAAAGAGTAGCCTATGTGGCGACAGCGGGTTTCCTCTAAAAATCTGTGTGGTCCTTAACCATATGTCTGACGTCATATAACCGTAAACAAAATATGTTGAGTGCGTCGTTAAATAAAACACTTCTTTCTTTCTTACATATCAAATATATTTTTTGCATGCAATATTAGTGGTTGTATATTAAACATGTTTCTGATCGTTCTAATATTTGTACTAGGTTAAATTTCATTTTATTTCCTTAAATATTATTTTTTTCGTACGTACGGAATTATTTGAAAACAAAATACAGTTTGGGATTCTTAAAAATATTAAGACGACCAGAAACACATTGAATATACAGATACTGATATTTTAAAAAAGAATATATATTTAATATGTAAGTTTAATCGTTGAAATATTTTATTAGTCGGAAACATATTGCAATGCAGCAAACTCAGGAATGTCCCTTTACGTTAATCCCCACCCCCAAAACATAAAACAAAAACAAAACAAAACAACAACACAGAAACACACAAAAAAAGAAAACACACACACACACACACACACACACACACACACACACACACAAAACCCCCACTCCAACCCTAAATAATCAAACAACAACAACAAAAAAGAGGAAATAATCATATCTTTGACACCAAATAGCCATAGCATAAAATGTGCTGTGATGTTAAAGAAATATTCCTTTCACTTATTTCTTAAAGGGACTGTCCCGAGTTTGCAACTATTGATGATGTTTCTAACTAAAATAGCCCCTCTTTTTGCGATACAAATTACATATTAAATACTTTTTCGCATTTTTAATACCAATGTCTGTATATACAATGTGTTTGCAATTCTGTGTTAATGTTTGAAGCAGTCACTGTTCATTTTCTTCGTAATACACCTTTTTTTTCGTACGTACGAAAACCGGCCTCCCGCCTGTTACCGACCCCAATCGGGCTCTCTTGTACTTGCCAGTGCAGGCGGTCCCTTCTACCACCCATCGAACCCTTTCCTATCCCGGACGGAGGACCCATGACAGGCGTGCGCTACAACAGCTTGCGAAAGCCGGGTGTCGTGGTTAAGCCATCGGACATAAGGCTCGTAGGTACAGGGTTCGCAGCCCGGTACCGGCTCCAACCCAGAGCGAGTTTTAACGACTTAGTGAGTAGGTGTAAGACCACTACACCCTCTTCTCTCACTAACCACTAACAACTAACCCACTTTCCTGGACAGACAGCTCAGATAGCTGAGGTGTGTGCCCAGGGCAGCGTGCTTGAACCTTACTTGGATACAAGTACGAAAATAAGTTGAAATGAAATTACTGAAATTATGAAGGTAAAATCTGGATGAGCTACTACATTTCATTTCAACTTATTTTCGTGCTTAAAGGGACATTCCTGAGTTTGCTGCATTGCAATATGTTTACGACTAATAAAATAGTTCTACGATTAAACTTACATATTAAATATATTTTCTTGTTTAGAATATCAGTGTCTGTACATTCAATGTGTTTCTGGTCGTCTTAATATTTTAAGAAGCCCAAACTGTATTTTGTCTTCAAATAATTTTGTATGTACGAAAATTGTTTTTTTTTAGGAAATAAAATGAAATTTAACCTAGTACAAATATTAGAACGATCAGGGCCCGTGCTTATAAAACTTAAAGTCTAGACTTTAATAAAGTCCAGACTTTAACGTTATGCTATTTGAATGGCGTTGCCATGACGTTAAAGTCTGGACTTTATTAAAGTCTAAACTTTAAGGTTTATAAGTATGGGGCCAGAAACACGTTTAATATACAGCCACTAATATTTTATGCAGAAAATATATTTGATATGTAATTACAATCGCTAAAAAGTCTCTGTTAGTCGATAACATTTTAAAAATTGCAGCAAACTCAGGAATGTCCCTTTAAAGATAAATAGTATCAAACGGCGACTCGTGTATTATTCTCTATAATACATACAGAAGATAATAATATTATTTTTAGGGTGCCAAATATGTCTGTAATACAAACTTCTTTACAATATCTGAAATCTGAAAGCATATCATAATTACGGAATCTACAGAAATTTATTGATTGGCAAAAACAAAACCCACTAATCGTATTTATAACTTGAACCTGCATTAAAAGTTCAGCGCCTTGCTCTATATTCAGCTTGGGGATGTGGATACTAGTTACAAAAATATATCGGATATTAATAAAGTAATATTCAGAGAAAGAAAGTATGAATGGTTTAAAAAAAAAAAATTATAGCTGTTAGCTAGAAATGCGGTACTACAGTTTTGAATAGTGGAATCTAAACAGTTTAAAGAAAAACCTATTTGTGGTATCTTCTTGCGTTTCTATTGTTTGTTGTTGGTTTGTTTGTTTTTGTGGGATTTTTGTGTGCGTGGATTTGTTTGTTGTTGGGTTTTTTTTTTTTTTTTTTTTGGGGGGGGGTGGGGGGGGGTGGGGGGGGGTGGGGGTGTTGCTTTTTCTATTAGAATAATAGATAAATGACCCCTTCATAGTCCATTCCTTGACGTGGTGAGGGGGTTTGTATGTCTCAGTGACCCTAGAGAGCTATGTCAGCAGGAGCATGGCTTCTATTAGGGACATCCAAGCTGGATTGGTCAATGGGTAGAGGCTAGACTGATATGGACTAAGGGTGAGGTAACCCTAACAGAAACCTCGAGTGCTGAAGTCAGAGGTATTGGGCCGCACGGCGCACTCTAATAGACACACCATGCATCAACAGCTATTATGACTACATAGATAAATGTTATGTGGTGAACTTGGTAGAATGCCAGTCGAATTGACTATATAAAACAAACTCACCTTAATTTGTTATTGGGCACGAGTTATCTCAGGGAAACAATCTAAACTATTTCTATTATTATGCAAATCAATGATGAAAGTCCACATTAGCAATGGAACTATCTATTACTGGATTGCTGCTGTTAAACATATTTTAGATCACCTAGAAATGAGTAATATATGGCTATCACAAACCTTTCTATCTGTAAAATGGCTATCGCAACAAATTAGCATTAGACAAGCCGACAAGTATTTATAAACATGAACAAAATTATATTTCAGTCATCGAGAGGTAAAACCAACGAACTTTTCAAAGAGCAACTAAATTTCTTGAAAGGTTATGAACCGTTACAATAAAATTTAAGACTTCTATCCACTATTTACCTGTTGATACTGGACGTTGGAATACAATTACTTTGGAAGATAAGACTATGTACTATTTGCGATGAAAACTATATAGGAGACTAATTTCATTATTTATTTATTTATTTGTATGTAGTTTTTTTCTCTCAATAATACCCAGAAAGGATGTTTAAGGCATACTGTCACGGATTTAAGGACCTTATTTCTCTAAAAATGGATAATAACTAAAATTAATTGTTGGAAACCAAATCTAGCTATTGCATTACCTTAACTGAACCATGATGGAGCGAAATCCATGTCAACCCTCTCGGCAATTTTAGTTTCTGAATTATGGACCATTGCCATAATTCAATTATTTTTACAAAATATCATTAATAAATGGAGTATGGTGGTTATGAATATGGTTAAATAAAGTACATTTAGGGACAAATCAAATGATTTTTGTTCAGGTAATACTTTGTTTTGATCATTAAATAGGTCAGTGGTCTGTGACAATATGCCTTTTACGCCCACGCTCCATACTATTATATCCGCCCAAATATATATAAATTTGGAGAATTTACGAGCAGTAAAAGAATAAGCACACTAAATATTATTTAGCAAAATTCATTAATATAATGTTTTAAGTATTTTAACGCCCACAACAACACCAACAACAACCAAAATGACCATACTTTAATCAGCTGATTAAACTGAACGTAAACATACAATTACACTTGAAACATTTTAAATTATAATTTTACGTCTTTAGTGCTAATTTATGAAACTTTTTTTCTACATCTAGGTATACACATTTATAAAAAAAAAAAATGAAATGCACTAAATATTTATATACTGTAATATCAAGCAACGTAAAGCACGCCGTTGTAACTGAAATATTCTGAATAATTATATTTTACAATATATCTCTACTCTGTTACATCACGGATTGTATCTACATTGTTAACACACATATCTTTATAATGTGATACCATGTATCTATATTGTTATTACACATATCTCTATAACGTAGTAACATGTATCTATATTGTTATTACACATATCTCTATAACGTAGTAACATGTATCTATATTGTTATTACACATATCTCTATAACGTAGTAACATGTATCTATATTGTTAATACACATATCTCTATAATGTAATGCCATGTATTTATATTGTTATTACACATATTTTTATAATGTAATACCATGTACACAAATGTATATCTATTGTTAAAACACATACCTCTATAATGTAATACCATGTATCTATATTGTTAACACACATATCTCTATAATGTAATACCATGTATCTATATTGTTAACACACTTATCTCTATAATGTAATACCATGTATCTATATTGTTAAAACACATACCTCTATAATGTAATACCATGTATCTATATTGTTAACACACTTATCTCTATAATGTAATACCATGTATCTATATTGTTAAAACACATACCTCTATAATGTAATACCATGTATCTATATTGTTAACACACTTATCTCTATAATGTAATACCATGTATCTATATTGTTAAAACACATACCTCTATAATGTAATACCATGTATCTATATTGTTAACACACATATCTCTATAATGTAATACCATGTATCTATATGATTAATACACATATCTCTATAATGTAATACCATGTATCTATATTGTTAACACACATATCTTTATAATGTAATACCATGTATTTATATTGTTATTACATATATCTCTATAATGTAATACCATGTATCTATATGATTAATACACATATCTCTATAATGTAATACCATGTATCTATATTGTTAACACACATACCTCTATAATGTAATACCATGTATTTATATTGTTATTACATATATCTCTATAATGTAATACCATTTATCTATATTGTTAACACACTTATCTCTATAATGTAATACCATGTATCTATATTTTTAATACACATATGTATATAATGTAATACCATGTATCTATACTATTAATACACATATCTTTATAATGTAATACGATGTATCTATATTGTTATTACATATATCTCTATAATGTAATACCATGCATCTCTATAGTTAACACATATATCTCTATAATGTAATACGATGTATCTATATTGTTAATACACATATATCTCTATAATGCAATACAATGTATCTATATTGTTAATACACATATCTCTATAATGTAATACGATGTATCTATATTGTTAATACACATATTTCTATAATGTAACACCATGAATATTTATATATGTACCAAGACATGTATTCCTATTATTTGTATCCTCCTGTAAACCATCTTGTCAAATTCCGACCAATATGTTAGTTCCTCTTACGCCGTTGCAGAACGACCTAAGTGTAATAAAATTCTGTTCTGTTCTGTTCTGCTAATACGTGTTCTACATTTTGTGGTGTTTTTGTTTGTTTTTTGTTTTGTTTTTTTCGTTTCTTTTAGGTGGTTTTTTGTTGGTTGATTGGAAGTATATTGTTTTGTTTCTTGTGTGTGTATGTGTGTGTGTGTGTGTGTGTGTGTGTGTGTGTATGTATGTATGTGTATGTGTGTGTGTGTCTGTGTGCGTGTATCTATGTCTGTGTGTGTGTATGTGTATGTCTGTGTGTGTATATGTGTATGTCTGTGTGTGTATGTGTGTGTGTGTGTGTGTGTGTGTGTGTGTGTGTGTGTGTGCGTGCGTGCCTTGTTTTTTCTTTTTTCTTTTGCTGCTGTTGTTTGTTTTTCTTTTTTTCTTTTTTTCAAATGTTAACTGATTAACAAAATAACATAGACAATAAACTATTGACCTGAACACTAACAGCGCTTTAAATCAGGATATTTCGACAAATTTTTAGCGTGCTTTTTCACGGTATCCATAACTTTATTCTGTCGGACGACATAAAATGATCTTGTAACCGAGGCGCCTATTTCTTAATAGTTGTAGGTTTTTGGTTTCTAATTTATTTTCAAAACACGAGCCATGAAGATCTATTCCTTCGGTATAAATCGGAACGTCAAGAGATACAAGAAAGGGTGGTGTTAATTTGAGAGAAAACTGTCATGGCGCCTATATGCATAAAGCATTTAAACTCGCAGCTGCTATGGGTGACTCTCAAAACCATATAATTATTCTGACTACACCTCCACGAGACCTCAGGGTGGGGGGAGAACGCGACACGCGCATTTCCGCGCCCCCTAATTTACTCCAGACACGTGGTCTATCGTTCAAACGAAAAGAAACCTGGCCGGTACGTAAAAATCTCGCCCGTTGTTGACTATTGGAGGACTAATGATGGGGTCCATGGTATCGTTTACATCCAAGAAACGCCTCACAGCCATTGGTTTTCAATAGACTTAATGAGCTTCCTAAGTCGATTAATTTAAATTTTGACAATAAAATATCTGAGACATCAATTTTAAATTAGCAGCTAGCGATTAAAGTGCGGAGAGTCGCACCTGTCGTTAAAATACTTGACACGGCGTCTGACCATTGCCGAATTTGTACTTGATTCGCAAAAACGCAAATTAATGTAATTTTGTCGAAATTGTTCTTAACCTTGTCGCTTTGAAAAAAAAGCAAATTAATGTAATATTTTTCATCGTTTTTCTTAACCTTGTCTCTCTCTTGTTTTTTAAATCGTAAATTAAAGTAATTTTGTCATCGTTTTGCTTAACCATGTCGCTTTTTTTTTCTTTTCTTTTTTAACCCACGCAAATTAACGTAATTTTGTCAACGTTCAATTTCCTAACCTTGTCGCTTTTCAATTGCTATATCGAATACTAAGCGACGTATTTCATTTTATTGACTTGACTTTCGCAACCATCCCTTTCTATGAACAATCCAACTCCATTGTTTATCCTACAACGCAATTCGTGTTAATCAAATGATTACGGAGTTGTGAGTCTGCGATAGTCTGTAATTTTCAAAGATTGCGTGCAAACTAGACAGGAGGAAGGGAGGTGGG
This sequence comes from Gigantopelta aegis, assembly GCF_016097555.1. NCBI lineage: Eukaryota > Metazoa > Mollusca > Gastropoda > Neomphalida > Peltospiridae > Gigantopelta > Gigantopelta aegis. The sequence continues at coordinate 16,006,620 of NC_054711.1, read as the reverse complement.
GAAGGGGTTGGGGAAGGAGGGGTGGGGAGGGGAAAGGTGGAAGAAGGAGGGTGTGGGAGGGAAAGGGTGGAAAGAGGAGGATGTGGGAGGGGAAAGGATGACCTGGGAGGGACAATGAAGGGTTTACTGACACTATAATTCATAGTTGTCGTCTCTGTTCATGTGGGTTGTGGAATTAGCGCTTGGTAAATGGTTGTTTAGTAAATATCACTATATTTCTATCCAGAGTAAATCTCTCTGTCCCCGAAAGTCGTATTTTTAATTTCATATTGTTTTGATTTTTTTTTTATAGATTGCCGGAAAACTCAAATTTAATCCAAATATTTAAAGGTACACAATCCTTTAAAAAAATTTAAGTTTGTTTTGTTTAATGACACCACTAGAACATATTGATTTTCTTTTTGTAATCATCGGTTAATGGATGTGAATAAATTGTTAATTGTGGCACATATATTTTCTTGTGAGGAAACCCGCTACCTTTCTCCAGCAAGGGATATCCGATCTCAGTGTTTCTGCCAGAAAGATATTTTTGGGGTATGGCGCTGTGGAATTGAATGCAACCACAGTCAACAGGGACTGGGGGGGGGGGGGGGGGGGGGGGGTCCCAAGAAAGAAGATGGGTTAGGTTTAGGGTTGGGGTTAAGAAAATCATACAGTAATGATAAGAGTAAGAGTGATTAATTTTGTCAAAAGGTTAACTTAAAATAATAAAATCTGGAAAAAAAATTGGGTATGGCGCCATACCCGTTTTACCCTCTGGCAGAAACCCTGGATCTGTTATATACACCATCCCACAGACAGGATAGCACATACTATAGCCTCTGATAGACCAGTCATGGAGTACTGGTAGGGACGGGGGAAAACAAAACAAAGAATGAGTTCACCGACATGTGGAATCAAATGAGGGTTTAAGTATATATTACTATAAACTGAATAACCAGACTATCCCCGAAAGTGATATTTTTATATTAGAAATTTATTTTAATTTATTTTTAAAAAGTGTTTTGTTCAATGACACCACTAGTCTATAGTCTTAAAGAGGAAACCCGCTACATTTTTCCATTAGTAGCAAGGGATCTTTTATATGCACATACCGCAGGCAGGATAACACATACCGCGGCCTTTGGTGTCAGTCGTGGTGCACTGGCTGGAACAAGAAATAGCCCAATGGGCTCACCGACGGGAATCGATCCCGACCGCGCATCAAGCGAGCGCGTTACCACTGGGCTACGTCTCGCCCCTAATTTATTTTTATGACTTGTATTTGTATTTCTTCTTTCTTTAATTGACAGAACACTAAACTAACAAACATAAATACTTAAAGGTACACAACTTTGGTTCAGACTTGCGGTTTCTTACTGCACATCCAATGTATTTTTTATTGTTCGGGGAGGGGGAGGGCAACGTTGCCTAGTGGTAATGCGATCGCTTGATGCGAGGTCGGTTTAGAATCGATCCTAGTCGGGCTATTTCGCATTCGAGCTAGTGCTCCACAAGTGTTGTAACAAAGGCCGTGGTATGTACTATCCTGTCTGTGGGATGCTGCATATAAACGATCACTTGCTGCTAATCGAAAAGAGTGGTCGCAGCGGGTTTTTTCTCTCATTATCAGAGTGCTGCTTAACCATGTCTGACGCCATGTAACAATATATAAGATGGCAGACAGACAGACAGATAATTTATTAATGTCTCACTTTATGTACGTCATACATATACAAACTAAAACCAACATAAACGTACATAAGAAATTGCTTATGAAATTATGAGAGACAGTATAGTTAATTAATAATATATCGCCACAGATAAGATGTTTTGTGCGTCGTTAATTAAACCATTTTATTTATTTATTTCAAGATAAGGATGAGGCAGGATTTAGCTCAGTCAGTTGAGTGCTCGTCTCACGTTCTTGCGTCGCAGGATCGAATCACCTCAGTGGATCCATTCAACTGATTGTGTTTTTCCTCGTTCCAACCAGTGCACCACAACTGGTCAAATACTGTGGTATGTGCTTTCCTGTCTGTGGGAAAGTACCGTACATATAAAAGATCCCTTGATGCACATATAAAAGATTCCTTTCTGCATTAGGGAAAATGTAGCGGGTTTCCTCTGATGATTACGAGTCAGAATTACCAAATGTTCGACATGCAATAGCTGATGATTAATTAATCAATGTGCTCCACTGGTTTCGTTAAACAAAACAACATTCTTCTTCAAGATAAGATGGAACATTTTGGATAGTGGACGAATCTGTACGTGAGTATACACTCATAAATACATTGTACAGGAGAAGAAATCATTATTTCAATTAATTTTCATTCGTTTATACTTATTTTCGTGTTTATATTCAATTAAGGTTCAAGCACGCTGGCTTGGGCACACACCTCAGCTATCTGGGTTGTTTGACCAGGACAGTTGGTTAGTCGTTAGTCGTTAGTGAGAGAGAAGATGGTGTAGTGGTCTTACATCTACCCATTGAGTCGTTAAAACTCGCTGGGTGGGAGCCGGTACCTGACTGCGAACCCAGTATCTACCAGCCTTAAGTCCGATGGCTTAACCACGACACCACTGAGGCCAGTTTTCAAGATAAAAAAACAACCACCACCCAACAGTTTTAATAATATTTTTTTTAATACCATACAGTGTGGTAATATGACAAAGTACTTTTAAAAAAAATCGTACAAATAACTGGTCTTAAATAATATTTTTTAAATCTTTACAATTCCCTCCCCCCCCGCCCCCCCCCCCCCCCCCCCCCCCACTAAACCAGTTTAAACTTTTAAAAATATATTCGACGTTTCGCCAGTATAAATCCAAATTCATCAGAAGAAAAAACAAACAACATGGTGAGCATGAAAATATTATTAGAAAATAGTAAAAAATAATATTAAATTATATTGCTTGTTTTAGTATATAATTTACAGAAATATTCATCGACGGCAGTTATAAATTACGAATAAATATGCATATACATGTTCGGGATCGTATTTATAAAATGACTCGGGACTCCTACTAGAAACTTCGATCGCCATAGTCTGGATACCCCCCCCCCCCCCCCCTCCCACCCTCCTCCCCCACTCCCCTCCAAAGCCCCACATATTTCCCTGTATAGGCGCCTGTAAATATTTAATTTCGGTCAACAGTGTTTAACTGAGATTTTGCTAACCAGGACACAGAAAGACAAAGATGTATTTTTCGTGTGAAAGACAAACACGATGTGTTATGAAACTCAGCAGCTGGAAATTCGAAAACCGATACCCGCGACCAAAGAACAAAAACATTATTTTACAGTAAAACGGTTTAATTTTTATTGGAACTGACGTCTCCCACAAAAGGATCGCAGAGTCACCTGCTATGCAGAGGCCAATTTTTTCTACCTCCTTTACCAAAAATCTTCAGAATAAATTATGTGAGAATAAACGGTGATTTGTTTTACAAATATTTACGTACAGGCATCTCAAACCGCCAAACAAGAAAAGAAATCACATATTTGTTACTCCTTCCCTTTGTGGTTCACCCGACCGTGGATAGCGGAGATCAAACTTAATTAAATTAACGCTCAGCCCGACAAAATGGGACAGGTAAAATTATATCCCAAATCGGGCTGTGTAACAATTTTCACACCTTGCGCTAAATCCCCGTGTTAACCCGTCTGTCAAAATTTCGCACCCTGCGTCAGTCGAAACCGGCTCGCGCGCACGAGCTGGAGACGTCAGGGAATCCCGTCCCTCCAGGGGGGTTGGTGGGGGTTGTGACAGAACCAGGGGTGGGCGCTGTTATAGAAGTCTCCGGAGGATCTTAAGGATGGCTAATGTAAAATCAAATTACCCCAGTAATGAAAAGGCCTGATCTCCGATTTCGTCTTCTAGTTGTAATTGATGCGGGGAAGATACGGGTGTTTGCGAAGGGTCACGTGAACAATACTAGTAGAGGGCAGCACGCAACGGGAACCCTCAAACAAAGATTTTGAGGTAAGGAATGCCTCCAATAAAGTATCCTTTCTTCGCCGATACTTAATTCAACGCCGCAGGCGGCAAAAAGATGGATGGCCTTATCCGAGAAGAGGTTTCAAACGGATACACTCTGTTCCCGGTTAGTTTTCACCAAGGTCAGATTGGACTGACATCTAGACAACTGCTTCTGGTTTTGGATAGCGTGTTTTGGCGAAATCCACCCGACAACTTGATCTTTCAAATTTGTGGACGTTATTCCTGTCTGACCTTGATGAGTTCCAAGTTAACGAGGTGTCAAAATAAAGTCTAATTGTCCGTAAAATGTCGCCTCTATTCGCGGATCTGATGATCGCTGAGATTAAATATTTTCTCACTGGTGTTTCTTCTCACACCTCATGTACTTTACAAACGGTGCTCTGATTTGGAGTCCAGGAATGAATGAATATATCTCTGTTCTGGGCAGCAAGTCCAGACATTGATCTGCGTGGGACACTGAGCTGTGTAGGACACTGAGCTGTATGGGACATTGTATGAGACATTGAGCTGTGTGGGGCATTGAGCTGTAAGGGGGGGGGGGATATTTAGCTGTGTAGCTAGGACAGTATAGTTTGAAAGTTTGTTTTGTTTAACGACACCACTAGAGCACATTGATTGATTTATTAATCATAGGCTACTGGATGTCAAGCATTTGATAATTTTGACATATAGTCGTAGAGGAAACTTGAAAAACCTCTATACTACTACTAAATGATCTGTATTTATGTATAAAGGGTGGCGTCTTAGACTGCACTATTTACGCACAAGAATTGTCATGCCATATTTAGTAGGACCCCGCACGTGTTTCGGGCACAGCGGTAGTTGGTACATTGACACTATTTCAAATTAATTTACAGCAATTTACTGGTCAGAGGAACCAATATTTTATCACAACAAACACTGTCACATTTATCACCAATGACAGGACGTGTGGTATTAACTGCTCTAAAGTTGGTGCACCTCGAACTTTGACCCAAACGGATGTTATTTGGTTTAGTACTACTTTAAGAGCTCCCCCCACCCTTTTTTGTTTCTTTTGTATACATAGAACCAAGTTAATGGTTTTGTTGTTCTGATTTGAACTTTTAAATGGATTATTTCTCTTTCGTTTGTTTCTTTTCGTTCCGTTTCTTTTTTTTTTTTAATGTTCTCTTCTGTCTCCAGCTACGTAATAAAGAAGCGATCGCTGGAACGAAGGACTTGATGTATCTGTTTGCGGACAGGCTATCGCGTGGTATAATTGAGAGACACTCCTAAACACTTCTATAAAGTTGATGGGGAAACGATAGTTCTTCGTTAGCACCATTAGCTCTTTCACTCAAATGTTTTTACCAGAATCCGCTGGGATTTTGCTTCCAGCGAGAAAAGTCAAGTGGCTTAAGTAATGGAATTGGCAACCTCTTGAGACCGATTTTAAATCTCCGTCGCCAAGAGGCCTCATTAGGGTGGGGGGAAATGAATTATTTCTTTTATAGTAAACTGTATTTATTTATTTACTTACTTACTTACTTACTTACTTACTTACTTATTAATTTAATCAAATTAATTAATTTGATCATTCATTAGTTTAACTATCCATCCTTCCATCCATCCATCCATCCATCCATCTACCTGTCTATTATCTATACTGCTTTATCATTATCATTATCGTGACAAAAGAAGTAAACTCACAGTCGGAAAAGAAAATATGTACATGGTGCATAATAAACCTCATTAGCTAATAGAAATTTGTTTTCTTTAACGACACCACTAGAGCACATTGATTAATCAATCATCGGCTATTGGATGTCAAACATTTGATAATTCTGACTAGTTGTCATCAGAGGAAACCCGCTACATCTTTCCTAATGAAGCAAGGGATCTTTTATATGCACTTTCCCACAGACAGGATAGCACATACCACGGCCTTTAATATACCAGTCGTGGTGCACTGGCTGGAACTAGAAATAGACCAATGGGCCCACCGACGGGGATCGATCCCACACCGACTGCGCGTCAAGCGAGCGTTGTACCACTGGGCTACTTCCCGCCCTCACCAGCCAATAGCGACAAACGCGCCAGATTAATCTAAAAGGTTAAATATGTCTCTAGTATAAAACTGAAATAAAAAATATTTAAAAATTAATTATAACTTTACTAGCCAAATGTTTGCTTTGGCTTGTATACATACGACGTTAAGGACTATACGTTTTGTTGTTTCGCTTATCAAAGTGAAAATGCATGTAATGTATTGATATACAAATGTGCAATTTAAATTTTAATAAATTTTAATAAATGTGCAACTGTTAATTTTATCTTTAATTCGTCCATTGTCACAGTTGATTCCGATGCTTGCTTTGTGTTTTGTTTAACGACATATCGATTAATTAATCATCGGCTATTGGATGTCAAACATTTGGTAATTCTGACTTTCCAACAGACAGGAAAACACATACCACGGCCTTTGTCCAGTTGTGGTGCACTGGTTGGAACGAGAAAAAACATGATGCGTAGAACTTTATTCAGCAAAAGAAAACATGAAGAAGAAGAAGAAGAAGAAGAAAAGAAGTTTAACATTCATTAATAATTTTGTTTCTGGTTATGATTTAAGTGAAAAAACGTATGATAATAATATAGCAAATGTCAACTTCTAAACACTGTTCTAACACAATTGAATACCAAACTCAAACTTTATTTTATTGTCGTTCATGATTTTCCAAACACCCCAAAAGGGCCCTTTTGAAGAACTCTGTGGAGTTCTACAATATTGGCGGTAGAAGGGCAACGGGCGCAAATAAAGAGCAATAATTCCACTTGAAAGCGATACTAGTCTAAGTGCAAAACCGTAGATTAACAGCATGTGATAAAATAAAGCATTCTCAATGCATCCGCTTCAGAAACAAATTTACGGATTTGTTCCTTTTATTGGATTAATAATGAAAATGGTTTTCCACTGGTTATTGACGTCGACTTAGACTGGAACATCTCTACGTATTACGCGCTTCCCTTAAGCGTGAGGAGGAATTAAATACGCGTTTATTGAGATAGTTTTGTCGTGTCTCGTTCATAATCATTTATCCAGAAAACGTTAACTTCCAAGTATCCGAATTAAATTTATTAACTGTGTCAACAGACGGATTAACGAAATCTCGTCGCCGCGAGAACTCGGTGCTTCTGTAAACACGGCTGCGATTGGTCCATCTGTCATCGGTCATTGGAATTGAAAAGAAATTCATTGGAACTGAAAGGAACCTACTTGAAAATATGTGTACTTGGCATGCGATTAAAATTTCGCGTGATTCTTCTGCAAGTGCATGATGGGATGTTTCTTTTCTTCGGCTGTACTATTATTATGTCGCGTCGACTTCGCCCATCTGGTGTCAGGAACTATTTTCATGATGACATTAGAGGGAGTCAGACAGAAAGTAAATCAAAGTGCTAAGACCGCCAAGCTAATTATGCGCATCTGTTTTCAATGAACGGAGTACAAATTACCGATCGGGTAATCACGGCTATAAAATGAGTCCCGGGCATGAATATTAAAAACTTCTGGAATCTACCTTTGAAGATTATAAAACGAAAACAAAATAAATGAAATACATATACACCAATGCACTAGGGCTTTGGGGTGAATTTCTAATCCCGAGTCATAATATTAATTTAAAATGATGAAAACCGTAATGAATTCTGATGAAAAAAAGATGACAGACAGGCAGGGGAAGGGAGAGAGTAGAGAAGAGAAAAAAGACAGAGAGAGAGAGAGAGAGAGAGAGAGAGAGAGAGAGAGAGAGAGAGAGAGAGAGAGAGAGAGAGAGAGAGAGAGAGAGAGAGAGAGAGAGAGAGAGAGAGAGAGGGGGAGGCAGGCAGGCAGGCAGGCAAGCACACAATAATAAAGAGGAATAACAGAGAAAACAGAAATCGTGGGAGAAAAATAAGTTTGATTTCTAGAGAGAAAACAAGCTCATTAAGAAAGGGGCAGAGAGAAGAACACACACATTGACTGCTTTAGTTCAAGAAAGAAATGTTTTATTTAACGATGTACTCAACACATTTTAAATTACGGACATATAGTTAAAGACCACAAAGATAATATATAATTAGAGACGAAAATTTATATGAATCATCCCACAGACAGGATAGTACATACCATGTTGTGGATCATTGACTAGACCGCGCATCAGGCGAGGGCTTTACCACTTGGGATAAGGACTTTTTGTTTTGTTTTTAAACGACACCACTAGAGCATTGATTTTTTAATCATCGGCTACTGGATGTCAAACATTTGGTACTTTTAACATATAGTCTTAGAGAGGAAGTCCGCTAAAAATTTTTTTTTTAAATTGTTAGTAGCCAGGGGTATTTTATAAGCACCATTTCACAGACACGATAGCGCACACTACGGCCTTTTGGTATGCTGGAATGAGAAATAGCCCAATGGGCTCACCGACGGGGATCGATCCCAGGCCGACCGCGCATCAGGCGAGCGCTTTACCACTCCAGCAAGTTACGGAATGAGTTCAAGCGACGGAGGGACAACTGACCACTCGAGAACACTCGTTAAAGAAAATAACCACAACTCGACTCATAACCCCGGCCAAATTGTTGATGCTGCCAATGGCTGGGGCGGGGAACAACAACAACGATTAGTTTTCGAGTACGCATGTCCTGGTAAGCGCGTGTTTGGAGATTCGTTCACCCGTTTTCATAGGAAGCAGTCGGGCAACTTCAAATTATTCCACAGTCCTTTTAAAACACCCGTTTAGCTCCCGGCGGTGGAGTCGCGCTACATTGTTAGGCGAAACGCGAGGACTGCCGACTATTTGTCCCTCAATGCGAGGGTTAGACCCAAATTTCCGCCATATTGTTTGATTTATTGGAACGAGGCGTGAAATCCTGGGGTTACTTCATTAGGTTGAATAACACACAGACGAAGCGCCGCCTGTGGGAAGAAGTGATGCGTTCGAAAGACGTGGCATAAAAACAAGATGGCGTTACTTCTTTCAAAAAAGAGGAAAAAAGTTTTAAAGTTTGTTTTATTTAACGACACCACTAGAACACATTGATTTATTAGTCATCGGCTATTGGACGTGAAACATTTGTGACATGTAGGGCCACATTTACAAAGCCTGTTTATGTCTTACAGGCGTTATAATTGTATACAATTTGAAATCAACTTAAAATGATAATAATCCACTAATAAGACCACCCCGCTAATAAGACCATATTTATTAAGTCCCATGGGTAGTCCTAATAGCGGGAATTCACTGTACTATACATACAATTACAATGCTGAAACACCTGCGTTTAAGAAAAACTTGCTTCATTAATTTGGCCCAAAGTCTTAAAAAGAAAACCCGCTACAATTGTTTCATTATTTCATTAGGGATCTTTTATATGCACCATCCTACAGAGAGAGTAGCACATACCACGGCCTTTAATATATCAGTCGGGGTGCACTGACTAGAACGCGAAATAGCCCAATGGGCTCACTGACGGGTATCGATCCTAGATCAACCGCGCAACAGGCAAGCGCTTTACCACTGGGGTACTTGCCACTCTCTTTAAAAGAAAGCGCAGAACCGACAACAACTTATCATTAACCAGTCTTGAATATATATAGCTGGTCCCCGTTCCACGAAGCGATGTTAGCCCTAAGATCAACTTAAGTGCATAAGGTAGCTATGCGCTTAAGGTAATCTTAGGGCTAAGATCGCTTCGTGGAACGGGGCCCTGATTTGTAAGCTCGATCTTCCTCTAGCGTTATTATATTAGACTCATTCTAGCCAGTGCACCACCACTGGAATACCAAAGGCCATGGTATGTGGTATCCTGTCAGTGGGATAGTGCATATACAAGATCCCTTGCTACATGTGGAAAACAAATAAACGGGTTTTCTCTCTAAGACTATAGGTCATAATTACCAAATGTTTGACACCCAACAGCCGATGATTAATAATCAATGGGCTCTAGTGGTGTCGTTAAACAAAACAACCTTTAACTTTATTATATTACAGTGACGCTAGTGGACACTCGAACTACTGATTTGTATGCCGCAGACAGCGTGCTTGAACCATAGATGGATGTAAACTAGAAAATAAATTATAATGGAATTGGACGAATTAGGTCTTCTGCAGCAATTAATTACTTCCGTCATTTTTTTTCATATCGAGGTCTGTTATATACTTTAATATATAATTTCTCTCGTCCCAGCCAATGTCTTGTGACTGGTATATCAAACCCCTGGTATGTGATGTCCTGTCTGGGCAAAACTGCATATTGATAGATCCCTTGATACTAATGGTTTTGTCTTAAGACTATTGTCAATTTGGCATCCATTTTCTAGCATTAAGGTACCGGTATTTTGTATTAAATAATACTTTTTTGATGCCTTAATTTCTGCAAAAGAGGTTTTTGGGGTGGTTTTTTTTACAGTAAATAATGTTCGCGAAAGTAAAATTACACATAAGTCTAACTTCTATTGCAACTGGGTGTTTTTTGGCAAAGACCATTACGTTTTTGTTGAAATACCAGTATGATATATGGTAACTTATTGTCGCTTACTTAGCTTTTGTAAACAGTCATCTACTTCCCTGTCTAGCACGTACATATTTTGCCTTGGTACCCTGTTGGTTTCAAGCAGACGACAATAAAACTGTCAGGGAGGTGGGCGTAACAAAAACAAGTTTTCAGTGTATTGTGGTTAAGCCTCAGTCGACCCTCTTCCGCCCAGTACCTCCCTCCTTCTTTATACCACACCAAGAAGCACCCATTATGGCAAGAGGAGGGGCCGAACGACCTATAGAACTTTCTACTTCGCTTGTCGCAGGGACTCGAATTTTAGAATCTTCACATTTTGGTCAATAAATATTACGTGCGCAACAAGAGACACGCAGATTCACACGTTACGTAACGGTCAAAATGGCATGGGAAAATGAGATGTGCTATATAGATTTGATTCTTTTGGTTTTGTGTCTTGGGGAAAGTCGTAAATCAAGGCCGTTCTTAGCGGGTGGCAGAGGATGGTAGTTATACTCCCCTTTCCCCGAAACTCCCCCCAAAAAACAAAATGTGATTTTTAGGTTTAAAATGCTATTTTTATTTTGTCTAGCTGGCTGGAGTCGGTCGTTTATCAACGTGATCTGTTTGGTAGGTATTGGGTTCGCATCCCGGTACCGGCTCCCCCAATCTCTCTCTCTCTCTCTCTCTCTCTCTCTCTCTCTCTCTCTCTCTCTCTCTCTCTCTCTCTCTCTCTCTCTCTCTCTCTCTCTCTCTCTCTCTCTCTCTCTCTCTCTCACACTATTTGATTGGTTCCCGACGTGACCATTTGGTTTACCGTGAAGCACATAAACTAATCTAGCGGACGTTTTCTTGCTCGGTCTGGCTGGACTCGGTGCAGGTGTTTCTAACCTAATACCACGAACTATTTTTCATAGTTTTAAAAACACACGTACCTCTGAGAAGTAAGGGTTATGGAGACGAGCTGTAGTCTATTTTTAAGGGTATTTCCCATTTTCAATGTCACAGTCTTGATTCACTCTATTGTAACTTTATCCAAATGTGTTAAAATGTTTGTAGATTAACCAAACTTAGTATCCATTTATATGGGTTGAAACAAGGTTCTGGGACTTTAATACTGTTTGATAATGATTGATAATTGAATATATTGGTAGTGATATAATGTTTATAATTTATTAGTTTGTACCCGAAGCATTAAGTAAAGAAAAGTTTCATTTAAAACGTACGTCATGCTGAGTTATGAAGTAACGTGTGTAATAACGTTATCTCATAGATTTATCGCATATCCGTTTACATGGTTTTTTTAATTATGATGGCAGTAACAGCTTCCTACAAGAAAACTGCGATAAAACGCAAATAATTGGTATATTAATTATAAATTTAGCGTCACGAAATATGTAGCGAAAATCGAACTGGGACTAAGATTTGAACTCATAAATTTGAGAACATCAGTGTGCCAAGTACATCTCGTGTACGCGTGGCGTTAATTAGCCCAAGTCCCGAGTTACCTTTTGATTTAAATTTCGGCGACGACAAAAACATAAGCGAACATATGTCAAGCAATGTTTAAAGACGTAATTTAGTTTTTGTGTCTTGTGACTTCATCTCTAAGAGCAAAATACTAGCTAAGATAGCTTTTCTGATTTGTTTTCTTCTCCTTCTCTCTCTCTCTCTCTCTCTCTCTCTCTCTCTCTCTCTCTCTCTCGCACGCAATACTAGCTAAGATAGCTGATTTGTTTTCTGCACACATACACCCCCCCCTCTCTCTCTCTCTCTCTCTCTCTCTCTCTCTCTCTCTCTCTCTCTCTCTCTCTCTCTCTCTCTCTCTCTCTCTCTCTATATATATATATATATATATATATATACATATATATATATCGCTGTCTTACTAACGACTAAGCATTAACCTCTCTCCTGACAATCTCATCTCCGACTTCCAAGACAGGAACCTTTGTTAGAAAGCTTCAAAATTTCAAAATACATGAAAATAAAAACGTTCAAACCTTTACTGGGAGCAAACCAAGTACAAACAATAGCGTTAACATTTTCTGACAAGAAAACCTTGACCAGGGCAGCTAACATACCCAGGACAATGAGGACAGATTACCACCTTCTCAGCCACTTGGAACAAGTAATTCTGATGGGGCTCCGTACAGCCCACAGCAGACTGCACGCTATCTTCTTTAAACAGTTCCAGCAAGCACCTTCACCAACCTGCAGTTGTGGACTGGAAGACCAAACAACGGAGCAGATCCTACAGAGATGCCCACCCCGTCAGTCTGAGTGGTTCACCGAGACATCCCTACACACCAAGCTCTATGGTGACAAAGAATAACTGGGAAAGACTGGTTAATGATTTATTAAGCATTGGCTGTCAAGCATTTGGTAATTTTAATACGTGGTCTTCAAAGGAAATCCACCTTTGTTTTCCATTAGCTGCCAGAAGAACCTTTATATACACTTTCCCACAGACAGGGAAGGACATATCATTTGGTATACCAGTCATGGTGCATAGGTTGCATGGCATAGAGAAGAAGAAGAAGAAGAAGAAGAAGAAGAAGAAGAAGAAGAAGAAGGAGGAGGAGGAGGAGAAGAAGAAGAAGAAGTAGTAGTAGTAGTAGTAGTAGTAGTAGTAGTAGTAGTAGTAGCAGCAGCAGCAGCAGCAGCAGCAGCAGCAGCAGTAGTAGTAGTAGTAGTAGTAGTAGTAGTAGTAGTAGTAGTAGTAGTAGTAGTAGTAGTAGAAGAAGAAGTAGTAGTAGTAGTAGTAGTAGAAGTAGAAGAAGAAGAATGAAGAGGAAGAAGAATGAAGAGGAAGAAGAAGAAGAAGAAGAAGAAGAAATTTATATTGCATAATGACAAAAATATATAATCACTACCACTGGTTACATGACAACCTTTAAACAAATATAATACGTAAGACGCGGGGGTTGGGTTGGGGTGGGGTTGGCTGTGGGGGGAGTCAGTCACGTGAGTCAAACAAAAAATAAAGTATAATACAAAAAACGCCGGAACACTTTCACGTTCTTTCGGAGACAAGGAAAAGTGGATTTTGACTCTCGTGGAAACTCCGCCATTAGACTTGCTTTTAAATGGTGATAATATAGGATCTGGAATGTGTTCTTCACAAACGTATTCAATTAAAGGCGCTCGACCGTCGTTCGGTAGGCGGGTCCGCCGAGACCGCAGTTCAATTGTCACACTTTAACTGCCGGGCCGACCCCATTGCGCATCTGTTTCGCGTAAATTCCTGACAATGACAGTTTGCAGGGGCTCGAATCTTTGCTGTAATTTGGTAAGTGGTTTAGAGCCGCGTAGAACAGGCTTAATAAATGGCGGGAGCAGGAAGGATGTTATCGACATAGCTTCACTGAGTGTGTGTGTATGTCTGCAGACTTGGGTAAAAAGTAGCAGTACACCAAGACAGCACTCCCTCCCACATCTCTCTCTCTCTCTCTCTCTCTCTCTCTCTCTCTCTCTCTCTCTCTCTCTCTCTCTCTCTCTCTCTCTCTCTCTCTCTCTCTCTCTCTCTCTCAATTTACTGAGAAGTCCTGTCATTGGTGATAAATACGATAGTGTATGTTGGTCATAAAATGTTGTTTCATTTCATTTCAACTTATTTTCGTGCTTATATCCAATTAAGGTTCAAGCACGCTGTCCTGGATACACACCTTAGCTATCTGGGTTGTCTGTCCAGGACAGTGGGTTAGTTGTTAGTTGGTTAGCGGTTAGTAAGAGAGAAGAGGGTGTAGTGGCCTTACACCTACCTATTGAGCCCTTAAGAACACGCTCTGGGTTGGAGCCGTTACCAGGCTGTGAACCCTGTACCTACCAGTCTGTAGTCCGATGGCTTAACCACTGCGCTACCGAGGTCAGTAAAATGCTGTTTCATCTGGAAGGGGGAGCATAGGGATACCACCTGGTATGTCCCCGTTCCTACCATCTATTATATATGCCAGTCGCTCCACTTGCCCAATGGTATATTAATTGTAATCATTGACTGAAGCTCGTGGTTCGTCATGTGATAAAACTAGAATCAACAGACCCATATACAATGTGGTTGACACTGGTTGTCCCCACCCCCACCTCAAATGTCAGTGATTCCCCAAAATATAAAATCTAGCCTACGCCAATGAGAAATTAAAGAAACTGCAATTTCAAACCGAGGTATGGTGTCAGAGCCGGTTTATCCTAATAGCACATGTAGAATGTGCTACGGACCCCGCGTTTCGCGGGGGGGGGGGGGGGGGGGGGGGGGGGGGGGGGGGAGGGGGGCTGTGATGTGTACATTTTATTTTCTCCAGGTAATTTTTCCCCTCTTCCCGAGAGAGTTGCAAAATATATATCCTGGGAAGGGGGACCCGCTGTTATTTGTGCTACAGGCCCCGCGGATCCTTAAAGCGGGTCTGTATGGTGTAAAGCCTTTTGAGCCTTAACCACGATTGGTAATAAGAAACAATAAATGAAGAAAGGAAATGTTTTATTTAACGACGCACTCAACACATTTTATTTACGGTTATATGGCGTCAGACATATGGTTAAGGACCACACAGATATTGAGAGAGAGGGGAAACCTGTTGTCGCCACTTCGTGGGCTATTCTTTTCGATTAGCAACAAGGGATCTTTTATATGCACCATTCCACAGACAGGATAGTACATACCACGGCCTTTGTTACACCAGTTGTGGAGCACTGGTTGGAACGAGAAATGGGAATCGATCTTAGACCGACCGCGCATCACGCGAACGCTTTACAACTGGGCTACGTTCCGCCCCAAGAAACAACAAATGAAACATTTAAAAAGAAATTAATTAATATTTAAAAAAACAACAACAAACAAACAAACCAGCAGGACTATCGCAAATGAACACAACCTAGTTAATTCACCTGTATAGAGAGTTTCTCATGATAAGCACATTGTAACAATTTGGTAATGTTTTGAGTACCGTAACCACAGTTTATTGCTGGTACGGTAACCATGTGTTCATGTTGAGTATCGTAACCACAGTTTATTGCTGGTACGGTAACCATGTGTTCATGTTGAGTATCGTAACCACAGTTTATTGCTGGTACGGTAACCATGTGTTCATGTTGAGTATCGTAACCACAGTTTATTGCTGGTACGGTAACCATGTGTTCATGTTGAGTATCGTAACCACATTTATTGTTGGTACGGTAACCATGTGTTCATGTTGTGAAATTATAACCACTGATCTTGATATCTATGCTGTTTAGATCGCTCGCCTGAGGTGCTTGCGTCGAAGGATCGAATCACCCCAGTGGACTCATTCTCTGATTGATTTAACCCCGTCCTAACCAATGCCCCACGACTGGTATATCAAAGGTCGTGGGAAAGTGCATATAAACGATCGCTTGATGCTAATGGGAAAATGTAGCGGATTTCCTCTAAGACTACATGTTAAACACTACCAATTGTTCGACATCCAATTGCCGAGGATTATTAAATCAATGTGTTCTAGTGGTGTCGTTAAACAAAACAAACTGTGATACACTGAAAGTTTAAAAAATTTGTTTTGTTTAACGACACCACTAGAACACATTGATTTAATAATCATCGGCTATTTGAAGTCAAACATTTGGTCACTGTGACACTTAGTCAGAGGAAATCCATTACATTTTTCCATTAGTATCAAGGGATCTTTTATATGCACTTTCCCATAGACAGAACAGTACATACCACGGCCTTTGGTATACCAGTCGTAGCGCACTGTTAGGACGGGGGGGGGGGGGGGAACAATCAGAGAATTGGGTCCACCGAGCGGATTCGATCCTTCGACCGAAGCATTTCATTGAAATCATTGGCTCATTATGTGGAAATTGTAACCATTATCCCATGATATATTTTAATCACTTGTCTATTATGTAGAAATTGTAACCACTTGATATGGAAACTGTAACCACTTGATATGAAAATTGTAATCACTTGATATGGAAACTGTAACCACTTGATATGGAAACTGTAACCAATTGATATGGAAACTGTAACCAATTGATATGGAAATTGTAACCACTTGATATGGAAACTGTAATCACTTACTCATGGTTTGATCATGGTTATGTGCTTATTGTTATATGATGAACATTGTAACCAAAAGCGCGTATGCTCAATGGTATCCGAGGCGTATTTCTTGGTTATTGCATTGTCTTACCCTTTCGGATAAATCTGAACGATATTTGCGTTCCTGAGAAACCAAGAACAATCAAGATAAACAAAATACGACGGATCATCAGTACCAATAATTAATAATCCAATTGATATTGCTACCTACAGCCGTTACAACAGGACCCGTGTGGTTCATTGTTTATTAAGCTTTTAAAACACTTTGGTGTCCAAATTACTGGGGATCTGCAGTCATCGTTTAAAAGGTGATCACTGTGCCGGATTTGGACATACTCCACTATATGTATGTATGTCTAGGTTGACTGTTACATACATAGATATTAACACACTGGCGCAGGGGTTAATTAAATCCTTTCTGGTCTCACAAATTGTCCCATGCCGTTGCTGGGATTCGAAACTATGGCACCGAAATACCCGCAACTTGCAAACTTGCCACGATACCTTTTGAGGTATTGAGGTATTGAGGCATCCATAAAAAAAGATACTCTTTAACTCAGCTATATGCATGGGACCTACAAGCCAAGCGGTCGATCCCGCTTACGTGTATGAAACAGTGGGCAGACCTGGCACTGGCTAGTATGTATTGATGTATGAATATCTATATATTGTATGTATGTCGAAATTTACTATTACATACATAGATATTAACGCACTGGTGCAGGGTATAATTAAATCCTTTCTGACCTCACAAATTGTCCCATGCCGTTGCTGGGACTCGAACTTATGGCACCGAATCGCCCGCAAATTGCTGACTAACCACGATGCCGTCTGAGCTATCCAGACATCAATAAAAAAAAACAGAAAGAAAAAAGGATGCTGTTTAACTCGACCGCATGCATGGGCTACTGCCAACATTAAGATGATCGAAAACACATCATTCAAAAGTGTAGTTTGAGTAAACCTTTTTTTGTGCACTAAACACATTTTTCACATTATATGTCTATGAAAATATGCTTTCAATAATTTGCGTATATTAAGATATTTAATGCAGATAACCCCGGTGCAATGGTTAACTCGTTCGTCTCTTTTAACTGACGAAAATAAAAAAGAGTCTCCCTAAATTGGTTCCGACACCGACACATCCCACCGGCTATTAACTTCGTTAAAGCTACACCGGGACTTGATGTTTCAATCATAACTTTAACGCCGAAGCGGGCAAGGTGTTAATTTAGATAAAAACCGAGAATGTCTGCGGAGTGGTTAAAACGCATCACATCGGCAGCTGCCTTGGCGGGAAGTATAACACGTAATTATGTTCTCTCGTGCTGCGCGAGACCTACGATATGTTGTCATGGAGACACGTGCTACGCGTTTCATCATTTGACGTTGTCCGCCCTCTTGCCGCGCCCACGAAGCGTCTTGGGCTTGGGAGGGAGTTTTTCGTATCCAGAGGCTGACAACATTAATAACTGGTTCCCTCGGCTTGCATTACGCCTTCATTACATACGATTGGAGGCTTCGGCAGGTGATGTTAATTGAGACGGACGCGCCCTCTACCGGATCCATCACTTTACGTATTAGGTGATCTCTTAAGTATACCCTGTGGTATACCAACGTCTCGACGGCGAGTCGTGGAGATCTCCTACATCTGCCATCACCAAAGATTCATTGGTCAATGTTTCTGTTTTCTTGAATACATCTTATAAAGAATTCTTTTATAGTCCACCCTATCTCCACCAATGATTGCTATTTTAAAGTTCTTGCAATCTCAATATTCTTATGTTGAAGACCTCTTTATTTTTATAGAAATCTAAATCCATGGTAATATTATGCATTGTTGTTCTTGTCCAGCGTTCTTCTTAGACCATACCAGCCCTATCAATGTTTGCTAAATAATTACATCTTTATTGTTATTTGTAAGTTCTTGCAATGTTCATAGTCGTTATGTTGAAGATCTCTATTATTTTTTTACAGTAACCTCAATCCATACTATTAAAACGTTTGTTCTTCTCTAGCGTTAGTCTTAGCCCATCTCAGCCCCATCAATGTTTGCTAAATAATTACATCTTTATTGCTGTGTGTTAAGTTCTTGCAATGTCCATAGTCTTTATGTTGAAGACCTCTTTATTATTTTCTTTTACAGAAACCTAAATCCATGATAATATTATACACTGTTGTTCTTGTCCTGGACTCCAGCGTTTTTCTTAGCCCATCCCAGTCCCACCAATGTTTGCTGTTATAACTTTATTGCTATTAAGTTCTTGCAATGTCCATAGTCTATGTTGAAGACTTCATTATTTTTACAGTAACCTAAATCCATGACAACAGTATACACAGTTGTTCTTGTCCAGCGTTCGTTTTAGCCAACCTCAGCCCCATCAGTGTTTGCTAAATAAGTATATCTTTATTGCTATGTGTTAGTTCTTGCAATGTCCATAGTCTATGTTGAATCCATGACATACGCTGATGTTCTTATGTACATATTTTGAGGGTTTGTCCAGCGATCTTCTTAGCCCATCAAAGGCCCACCAATGATTGCATTTTTCTTTTTGTTCTTGTAATATCAGTTATCTATCCTGAAGACCCCTCATTCTTACAATAGCCTACATCCATGCTATATACTGGTGTTTATTTGGACACATTTTGAAGGATGTTCCAGCTCTTCTAAACCTTATCCTAGCTTGAATGATTGCTGTTACATCTTTAGTACTAGTTTTGCTATGTCCATAGTCTCTGTTGAAAACCTTATTTTTACAGTAATCTAAATCCGTGATAAACACCGTTGTTCTTTTGGACATATTTAAAAATTTGACCATCATTCTTCTTAACCTACCTGAGCCCCACCGATGATTCTTATTTTAGAAACCTTCTTTAGTTCTTGAAATGTCTATAGTCTATGTTGAAGTGATCTTGTTTTTGCAATGACCTAAATCCATGATACACTGTTGTTCTCTTGGATATGTTGTGAGAGTTTGTAAAGCAATCTTGTTTCCCCACTTCTACTCCATCATTAATTTTAAAACTATGCTGGTGATGTCGATAGTCTACGATAAAGACCTATTAATGTTGTATTGATCCATAATGGTATTTTTGTGCTTTACTTTGAAGAATGTGAGCAAGAGCTTATCTTAATCCATCAACTGCACCAACCATTATAGTTATTTATCTTTAAAATTGTTTAAACTTTATTTAGTTCTTACAATGTTAATTGTTTAGTTTAGTTTAGTTTAGTTTAGTTCTGTTCAGTTCAGTTCAGTTCTGTTCTGTTCTGTTCTGTTCTGTTTAGTTGTGTTGTGCTGTGTTATGCTGTGTTATGCTGTGTTGTGTTGTATTGTGTTTTGATTTTTGAATTATTTTGTTTTGGTTTTTCTTGTGTTTTATTTTTTGCTTGTTGTTGGTTTTTTTGTTGTTTCACAGTATGACAGAAAACAAACATCGCTATTTCATCATAAATTCGAATATACCGTGTTCTGTTTATTGCTACGTTACAGCACAATTTAACGGGTTTGACTGGTAGTAATGTGTGTTCTTACGCGATCGTCATGTTGATCCTACTAAACGTACGTTAGCTATCTGGACCAAAGGTTTCGCAAATTGTCTCTGATGGTTTCCTCTTTATGGAAGAGAGCCAGGATTTACCTTAGTCGGTTGAGTGCTCGTTTGAGGTGCTTGCGTCGCAAGATCTAACTACCTCGGTGGATCCATTC
Source organism: Gigantopelta aegis (assembly GCF_016097555.1). Lineage (NCBI taxonomy): Eukaryota > Metazoa > Mollusca > Gastropoda > Neomphalida > Peltospiridae > Gigantopelta > Gigantopelta aegis. Next base: position 15,986,353 of record NC_054711.1, on the reverse strand, counting down.
GAAAGATTTTCAAATTTTGTGTTTGCTCGTTTTAACCAGTGCAGCACAACTTGTCAAAGGCCATGGTATGTGCTTTCCTATTTGTGAGAAAGTGCATATAAAACATCTCTTGCTGCATTAGAAAAAATGTACCGGCCTCGGTGGCGTCATGGTTAGGCCATCGATCTACAGGCTGGTAGGTACTGGGTTCGGATCCCAGTCGAGGCATGGGATTTTTAATCCAGATACCGACTCCAAACCCTGAGTAAGTGCTCCGCAAGGCTCAGTGGGTAGGTGTAAACCACTTGCACCGACCAGTGATCCATAACTGGTTCAACAAAGGCCATGGTTTGTGCTATCCTGCCTGTGGGAAGCGCAAATAAAAGATCCCTTGCTGCCTGTCGTAAAAGAGTAGCCTATGTGGCGATAGCGGGTTTCCTCTAAAAAAAAAAAAAAAACAGTGTCAGAATGACCATATGTTTGATGTCCAATAGCCGATGATAAGGTAAAAAAAATCAATGTGCTCTAAAATAAAACAAACTTTACTTTTTTAGGAAAAATGTAACAGGTTTCCTCTACGACTACGAGTCAGAATAAACTAATGTTTGACATTCAATAGCCAATGATTAATTAATCAATGTGCTCTAGTTGCGTGTTGGCGGGGTTTTTTTTGCTTTTTTTTTTTTTTTTTAGTTTGTTTAGTTTTTTTGCTTTGTTTTTTGTAACCACTTTCCTCTAGATCCGACAGATTCACTGCTAGTCTGTTTGGACACAGTTTCAAAGGTTTAGTCCATGCTCGTCGTTTAGCTTTAACCGAAGTGCGCCATTACATATATCTGCAGAATTAGTCTAATTTATGTCCCTTGGATAGCTGTTTAAAGTGTTCGTGGTTATTGCTTAGGCTTACCCTAATTCCACAAATAACCCTATCTGTGTTAGTTCTTGTAATGCCATAATGATTGTTTTCCACTGAGTGTCACGGTGGACCCATTCTCTGACTGGTTTTGCTGTCCGACCCAGTGTCCCACGAAATATCAAAGGCCGTGGTATGTGCTGTCATGTCTATGGGGAAATGCATAGGAAAGATCCTTATAATACTAATGAAATTTTTAAAAATATTTTACAATATATTAATCAAATGTTTGACACGTGCTGACGATTAATAAAGCAATGTGCTCTAGCGATGTCGTTAAACAAAACAAACTTCAAACACTGAATTCGTCTTCTGATTTCACATTCATCTAAATCAACGATATGGACAAAGTTAGAATACTTATGCTTGCCACAACTCCACCAAATAGTACATATTTATTGGCATTGTTTTACACCTTAATGTAAATCGTAAAACGCCCTTTGGTTGGGAGCCTGTACCGTGATGCATACCTACCATTCTTATTGTATGGCCTCAGATCACAGTTATCGTACCAGGAGTTCAAAAAATTTCAAAACAAAAATTTGCTACACGGCAAGTGCCAATCAGATATTCACTTGCCCCATATATTTTCCCACTTGCCCATACTTCTTAATGTAACCAATTGTGTTACTCCTACTTAATTTAATACAGTGGTTAATAATGTAATAATATTGAAAGTAATTGGTTTGATTGCACAAATAAGGAATTTGGTAATAGGTAATAGGTTACAACACTTACCCAGGAAGTACTAAATGTATATGTCTGTCCAGTAGTATCCACTGTCTTCTCTATTTGTTGATTTAAACTTTATTTTTAAAATAGTGTCCATTTGTTGATTTAAACTTTGTTATTTGTTTGGTAGTGCCCACTTGTTCATCTCAATATAATTATTGTGACGATGTATGTCTTAGTGGACGTGGATGTGGCGAGAACCCTTTCCACTTGTGAGCCATTCTTTTATGGCTGGAAAATGTTTATGGATTTTGGCCCATGTGTCATTATTGTGAGTATATTATTTAACGTTCTCTGCCCAAAACACTTCTCTGGGATGTTTTATCCTGTTTATAGCTGAGAAAGGTATCTCGCAAACAGCCGTGGCTTAGCTCAAAGTAAACATAAGTTCTGTTACTCTGCAAATGTTTTTAAGTAGTGCATGATTGGTAAACAACAGCAGGGGATGGGTGTACATGGATTGGAGCCTGGTATTTTTAATTTATTGAGCATAATTTATTTGTTAAACACTATTAATAAAGCAGAAAAAATTAATACATTCATGTATGCTTAGAGGGCATCGCATCGTCATGATTATGGCGTAGGGCTAATGAAATCTAACTTGTCACAATTATGACGTAGGGCTAATGAAATCTAACTTCACCTTACCCGTTAATTTTACACAAACGTAGATTTACATTTGCAAAATACTGAAAAACATTAAGTATGTTCTACTATAAGGTTTATGATATCTAAACTAAAATATCTTGCAACGTTTATAAGAATACAGTTCATTACATTTATGTTTTGTTCAAGTGAACTCGGAAATAATAAACGTGCTTTACGTCCCCGTTCATTTGCAAAGAGCAGATTCCGGAGTCCACCGCGTTAACGTCTAATATAATTTGAATATAACAATTTTAAACTGTATCCCTCCTCATATACCGTGTTTGCAAGGATTAAACATTTTGATTGCATACACAAGGCATGTATATTTTATTTTTATATAAGCTGTAAAGTGTATTGGACGCTATTTCCAATTTTGAAAAATTTCGAACCGATTACTTGTACGAATTCAGTCGAATGTTCAGTGGCGGAAATTACCGATCGTAGTCGAAAGGGGAATAACTCTAAAGTTGTTATTGAACTTTTCAACACATTGTTTTCCATTTTGGTGTGTTAACGCATTGGCAAGAGTTCCGATCGTTTAAGCATTTAGGGTTAGGATTAGTTCTCCTTAGAACTATGTAAATGCTCGAACGATCGGAACTCTTTCTAAAGGTTTTACCAAATTTGTAGCAAAACGCCCCCAAAATTTCCCAGTTTTAGGTGTTACATTAGTCAGTTGTCATCGGGCATATGCAGTTAACATAATTACTTGCCCGGCATGAAAATTCCACTTGGCACGGGCGTCGGGCGATGGGAGTTTTGATCCCCTGCGTCCCATCTGGTTGACCAGAAATATATCCGAGCAAGAGGTCTGCTGTTTGACTGTAATTATTTCATGGCAGACAGCTTTGGAGTGGCAACTATTAGACTGAAGCGACAGGGGAGAGTATGTAGTTTGTAAACGTGTAACTTGTTGACATTGAAGACTTGTTTGTGGTAATTCCGGCCCATGCAAAAGTAGTGCTTTTTGTGTAAAATGGGTGTACTCCGGCCATGTTTAGAGGGTATGTTTGTTTAAACCATCATCCTGGGAGAAAGAGCTGGACAACAGGGGTTGTCCCTTTTTAAGATATGTTGCCCTGAGACAGGCAAAGGTGCATAAAAACATTCATGGGACTACTGATATTAATAAAAATGACCAGCCTCGGTGGCGCAGTGGTTAAGCCATCAGACTACAGGCTGGTAGGTATAGGGTTCGCAGCCCGGTACCGGCTCCAACTCAGAGCGAGTTCTTAAGGGCTCAGTGGGTAGGTGTAAGGCCACTACACCATCTTCTCTCTCACTAACCACTAATCAACTAACAACTAACCCACTGACCCAGCTGAGATGTATGCCAAGGACAGCGTGCTTGAACCGTAATTGAATATAAGCACAAAAATAATTTGAAAACTTAAAAATATAAACGACACCACAAGAGCACATTAATCTATTAATCGTCGGCTATTGGATGTTAAACATTTGGCAATTTTGACATTTAGTCTTAGAGAGGAAACCCGCTACATTTTTTTTCCATTAGTAGCCAGGGATCTTTTATATGCACGATCCCAAATACAGGATAGCACATACCACAGCTATTGGTATACCAGTCGTGGTGCACTGGCTAGATCGAGAAATAGCCCAACGGGCCCACCGACGGGGTTCGATCCTAAACCGATTAGTAGCAAGGGATCTTTTATATGCATCATCCCACAGAGAATATAGTACATACCACGGCATTTGGTATACCAGTAGCGGTGCACTGGCTGGAACGAGAAAGCTACTTAAAGGGACATCATTTTTTCATTATTGTAACATATTAACAATAGTAAAAAATTAAATGACGAGGAGGTGAGATGGGGCAGTTAAACAACGAATGGGAGGGAGTCTGCAATTTGAAACTTGTTAGCAAGACAACCGTCGAAGCACTTTACTTCAACTTTGTTCCGAAACGCGACTGATTATGATGTTTTTTTTGCATAAAACTTTCAGCCATTTGATCCACCGACTGTTTTTAATGTTCAGGAAAACAATTACGACAGTGCTAAAAACGAAACCGGAGCCAGTGGTTAGTTTTCGTAAAAGTATAATATGTCTCATAAATTACCTGTTTGTGGTGCACCGGAAGCGGGTGATAGATTGGGTAGCTGACTCATAGGGGGAGGTAATTCAAGACGAGTCGTAAAACGTATTTTGGTTACAAACGTGTTTGTTGGGTTCAGCTAAAACGCGGATTTGAATGTGGGTCATGGAAGGTTGGATGTTGACCACCAACTTGCACCCAGTACCCACCTCCAACATTCTAAAATATACCCCTGAAGGGAATCGATCCTACGATCCATCACACGTAAATGTAATATTATTGACCACTAAAATGAATCTCGCTGCCAAGATGTGTTTATATCAGCTTGTTAAAGTTAAAGTTTGTTTTGTTTAACGACACCACTAGAACACATTGATTTATTAATCATCGGCTATTGGATGTCAAACATTTGGTAATATTTGACATATAGTCTTTGAGAGAAACCCGCTACATTTTTTCCATTAGTAGCAAGGGATCTTTTATATACACGATCCCACATACAGGATAGCACACATACCACAGCCATTTCTATAAAAGCCAGTGTGCATTGGCTAGAGCGAGAAATAGCCCAACGGGCCTACCGACGGGGATCGATCCTAAACTGTCGGCGACCACTGGACTACGTCCCGCTTCCATCTGCTATTGGATGTGAAACATTTGGTCAGTTTTTACATATAATCTCAGAGAGGAAACCCGCTACATTGTTTCATTAGTAGCTAGGGATCTTTTATATGCACGATCCCACAAACAGGATAGCACATACCACGGCCATTGGTATACCAGCCGTGGTGCACTGGCTAGAGCGAGAAATAGCCCAACGGGCCTACCGACGGGGATCGATCCTAAACCGACCACTGGGCTACGTCTCGTTCTATATCAGCTTGTTGTCCGGGCTAACGGGTTGACTGGTTGCTAATGTTGGGAATCGATTGGAAATTCGGAATCGATCATCGGTTATAATCGGCTTGCACCAACTGATCAAATTTAAAGTATACTGTATTTGGTATGAATATAAGAAGGATTTCAATAGTAAGAACCATTCACCTGTTATTGTTATGTTAACCAAAGAAGAAAGGAATGCTTTATTTAACGACACACTCAACACATTTTTAAATTATGGCGTCAAAGTGTCAACCATTTCTCGTTCCAGCCAGTGCACCACGACTGGTATATCAAAGGCCGTGGTATGTGCTATCATGTCTGTGGGAAAGTGCATATAAAAGATCACTTGCTGCATTAGGAAAGATGTAGCGGGTTTCCTCTAATGACGAGTCAGAATTACCAAATGTTTGACATCCAATAGCTGATGACTGATTAATCAATGTGCTCTAGTGGTGTCGTTAAACAAAACAAACTCCTTCTTCTTCAAAGTGTTAACCAGTACAGACACTATAAATAACTGATTTTATCTTTAACAACAAATTTAATATATTTTGCTTCTTTTTTTCTTTTTCTTTTTTCTTTTTGTTTTATTTATGTACATATAATTACAAACTTTCCGAATTTATACGATTTACTGTATTCTGATTGGCTGACGTCACTAAAAAACCAAGCGTTATCCTTCCATAAACCTCATAAAAATACGTCATCACGGAAGACCAAGAACGATTGGAACTATTTTTAGCTGGATAGGCGAGAAGCCCAATGACCCAGTTCGGTGATCATTTTAAAAATAGAACAAGGAAGTGACCTGTTTTCTCGATTAAAAAACATAAGGGAAACTGGATGAGATATTCATGTTATAAATAAATAAAAAATTACAATATATTTTTTATTTGTTTTTATTCTGTTAAAAAAAACCTACGCTTATTTACAGAACATGGTTGACGGTAAGAACGAAAGAAATTATTTTTGAGTGTTTTAAGGTACACTTCTTGTACTGTTTGTAATTATAAGAATTGTTTCTAATTTTTTTAGGAATTTATCGATGTATAAAAGTCACAAATGTACCATTTGTGACTTTTATAAATCGATAAATTCCTTAAAAATGAGAAACAATTCTTATATATATGACAACAAACACCAACCGCAACATATTTACATCATATGCATCATCTAAACTATACAAACAATTATAGTTAAAACATTTCTCCACACAATCGATTATGGATTTTCATAATCGATCGTCACATCGGTAGAGCGAAACCGATTCTTTCGATTATTATCGATCATTGGAACATCACTAGTTATTACTATCTTAGCGATACAGAACATTGTAGTTCCTAGAAACATCATGGAACCATTAAGAACTCAATGGAGGTTGGAGCCGGTACTCGGACGCGAACCCAGAAGGCGGATGGTTTAAAGGGACATTCCTGAGTTTGCTGCGATTTTTAAGATGTTATCGACTAACAGAGACTTTTTAACGATTGCAATTACATATCAAATATATTTTCCTGCACAACATATTAGTGGCTGTATATTAAACGTGTTTCTGGTTGTTCTAATATTTGTACTAGGTTATAATTAATTGTATTTCTTAAAATAATTGTAAATTATCGGAAGACAAAATCCAGTTTGGGCTTCTTACAAATATTAAGACGACCAGAAACACATTGAATATACAGACACTGATATTCTAAACAAGAATTTTTTTTTAATATGTAAGTTTAATCGTAGAAGTATTTTATTAGTCGGAAACATCTTACAATGCAGCAAACTCGGGAATGTCCCTTTAACAACGACGTGACCAAGGCGTTATCTAGCTCAGTCGGTAGAGTGCTCGCTTGAGGTGCTTTCGTCACAGGATCAAGATTCGGCGGGCCGATTGGATTTGCCCCTTTCCAACCAGCGTCTCACACCTAGTATATTAAACGCCGTGGTATGAGCTGTCCTGTTTATGAAACAAATGCATATAAAAAAAATCAGTTGCTGGTAATAAAAGAAATTGTAGTGGGCTATCTCTGGAACTAGCATGGAAGAATTATCAAATGTTTGACATCCGTTAGCTGATGATTATTATTCAATGTGCTCTTGTGGTATTTTTTATTTTTTTTAAAACCCTATACATCAGTTTTAAAAAGACAGAGTTGGCCTATTATAAATATTTAAACATCCACAAACACGTACAATGTGTGGGAAATTTGTAATACAAGTCAGGAATTTCTTTTTTTAAGTACTATTATATTTACTAGTTATAAAATCAGCTATTAGGCGGTAACACTGTACAATGGCAACAAAAACTGGAACACGTGCCTTTAAAACAAAATCTCGTTCGTCACCGAGAACGAAGAAACATGAGAAGCTAGTGAACCAATTGTGGGTGTAATACAATTTTATATTAACTCTAATAGCACACTTGTCAGACACCGTACAAGATGACACCCTTTTTCAAAATCCAACACGGGTCGCTGAACAAACACTCGTACGGAGTTATCGTTCCTTGGGCTTTACCTTAACAAAGGTGTGTATGTTTTTTGTGTGGGGAAATGCTCTGTAGTATTCAATAGAAGTGGTCTGGGCTGGACCTCCCGTTGATTGGAGGTGGCGAAGGGACGCCATTTGCAGACGTTGATGGATGATTTGGAGGTATTAACTTCCGGTGTCCCGCAGCAAATTTTAAATTTTTTTCGATTAGCGTACATGCGATACTTACCTAAAACCAAAACAAATATTATTGTAGTCATATTGAGTTGACCAGTTTTGGTGGTATACCAGACTGGTAGGTACTGGGTTCGCAATGTGTAAGTGTAAGACCAGAGTCGGTTTATCCTAGTAGCACATGTAACACGTGCTACGGGCCCCGTGCTTCAGGGGGCCCTGCGGTGATGTGTACATTTATTTTCCCCATGTCATTTTCCCCTTCACCCGAGGTGGCTGCAAAATGTATATTTTAGGAAGGGGAGGGGGGGGGGGGGGCGCTTTTATTTATGCTACAGGCCCCGCGGATCGTTAAACCGGCTCTGTGTAAGACCACTGCACAGACTCCTCTTTCACGAAGATAGCTGAGATCTGTGCTTTTAATCTTAATTGGATATAAGGACGAAGCTAAATTTAAATGAATTAATGAATATGGGGTCTTTTTCTTAGACGCAGATGTTTAATCATTGTAAATGTGTGTAGTTACACACGTGTAAGACATAAACAGGTGTTTAAACATTGTAAATGTATGTAGTTACGCGCGTGTAAGACATAAACAGGTGTTCAAGCATTGTAAATGTATGTAGGTACAGACGTGTAAGACATAGACAGATGTTTAAACATTGTAAATGTATGTAGTTACGCGCGTGTCAGACATAAACAGGTGTTCAAGCATTGTAAATGTTTGTAGTTACAGACGTGTAAGACATAGACAGATGTTTAAACATTGTAAGTGCATGTAGTTAGGCGCGTGTCAGACATAAACAGGTGTTCAAGCATTGTAAATGTATGTAGTTACGCGCGTGTCAGACATAAACAGGTGTTCAAGCACTGTAAATGTATGTAGTTACGCGCGTGTCAGACATAAACAGGTGTTCAAGCATTGTAAATGTATGTAGTTACGCGCGTGTCAGACATAAACAGGTGTTCAAGCACTGTAAATGTATGTAGTTACACGCGTGTGACACATAAACAGGTGTTCAAGAATTGTAAATGTATGTAGTTACACGCGTGTGACACATAAACAGGTGTTCAAGCATTGTAAATGTATGTAGTTACACGCGTGTGACACATAAACAGGTGTTCAAGCATTGTAAATGCATGTAGTTACACGCGTGTGACACATAAACAGGTGTTCAAGCACTGTAAATGTATGTAGTTACACGCGTGTGACACATAAACAGGTGTTCAAGAATTGTAAATGTATGTAGTTACACGCGTGTGACACATAAACAGGTGTTCAAGCATTGCAAATGTATGTAGTTACACGCGTGTGACACATAAACAGGTGTTCAAGCATTGCAAATGCATGTAGTTACACGCGTGTGACACATAAACAGGTGTTCAAGCATTGTAAATGTATGTAGTTACGCGCGTGTCAGACATAAACAGGTGTTCAAGCACTGTAAATGTATGTAGTTACGCGCGTGTGAGACATAAACAGGTGTTCAAGCACTGTAAATGTATGTAGTTACGCGCGTGTGAGACATAAACAGGTGTTCAAGCACTGTAAATGTATGTAGTTACACGCGTGTGCAGGTGTTCAAGAATTGTAAATGTATGTAGTTACACGCGTGTGACACATAAACAGGTGTTCAAGCATTGTAAATGTATGTAGTTACGCGCGTGTGACACATAAACAGGTGTTCAAGCATTGTAAATGCATGTAGTTACGCGCGTGTGACACATAAACAGGTGTTCAAGCATTGTAAATGCATGTAGTTACGCGCGTGTCAGACATAAACAGGTGTTCAAGCACTGTAAATGTATGTAGTTACGCGCGTGTCAGACATAAACAGGTGTTCAAGCACTGTAAATGTATGTAGTTACGCGCGTGTGAGACATAAACAGGTGTTCAAGCACTGTAAATGTATGTAGTTACGCGCGTGTGAGACATAAACAGGTGTTCAAGCACTGTAAATGTATGTAGTTACGCGCGTGTCAGACATAAACAGGTGTTCAAGCACTGTAAATGTATGTAGTTACACGCGTGTGACACATAAACAGGTGTTCAAGAATTGTAAATGTATGTAGTTACGCGCGTGTCAGACATAAACAGGTGTTCAAGCATTGTAAATGTATGTAGTTACGCGCGTGTCAGACATAAACAGGTGTTCAAGCACTGTAAATGTATGTAGTTACGCGCGTGTGAGACATAAACAGGTGTTCAAGCACTGTAAATGTATGTAGTTACGCGCGTGTGAGACATAAATAGGTATTCAAGCACTGTAAATGTATGTAGTTACACGCGTGTGAGACATAAACAGGTATTCAAGCACTGTAAATGTATGTAGTTACACGCGTGTGAGACATAAACAGGTATTCAAGCATTGTAAATGTATGTAGTTACACACGTGTCAGACATAAACAGGCTTTGTAAATTCGGCCCTATATGTACATGAATATACTGAAATATATCCAGCTACGTTTAAGCAAGCTTTTCTGGACACTTATTACAGAATCCTTTGCTACATTTCCAGTCAAAAGAAGAAACTAGCTACCATCTTACAGACTAATCGTACAGATTGGAAAAGAAAAGAATAAATTGCTTAACAACGCACATTTTTAAACTCTTGTTATATAGCACCACAACTGGTCAAAGGCCGTGGTATGTGCTTTCCTGTCTGTGGGGATAGTGCATATAAAAGATCCTTTGCTGCATCAGGAAGGAAGGAAATGTTTTATTTAACGACGCACTCAACACATTTTATTTACGGTTATATGGCGTCGGTACTGCATCAGGAAACATGGAGCGGGTTTCCTCTGTTGACTACGAGTCAGAATTAACAAATGTTTGACATCCAATAGTCGATGATTAGTTAATCTAGTGGTGTCGTGAAACAAACTGCTTTTGTTTTGTCATCTAGTATTTAATACATAGCAATACACAGAGGACTGCCGCTACCAATCTGAATGACAGAACCGTAATACATAGCAATACACAGAGGACTGCCGCTACCAATCTGAACGACAGAACCGTAATACATAGCAATACACAGAGGACTGCCGCTACCAATCTGAACGACAGAACCGTAATACATAGCAATACACAGAGGACTGCCGCTACCAATCTGAACGACAGAACCGTAATACATAGCAATACACAGAGGACTGCCGCTACCAATCTGAACGACAGAACCGTAATACATAGCAATACACAGAGGACTGCCGCTACCAATCTGAACGACAGAACCGTAATACATGGTCAGGGCCGTGTCTCTGCACAGTGCAGAGTCGAATGGGCATTTAGCAAAATGGTTGATTCCACGAATCTGTATCGAGATAAGTGCCTCGTTTATAGGAGGGCAGCCACTCTCGATGAAATCCTTTACTGGCGATTTCATCCCCCTTGCACCGTCGCAAAGAGGACTGCCATTCAAAGAATAGTTTACTAAATGAAAAGGGGAGCGGACAGATTTTATTAGAATAAGTACAGATGTGATGACATGCACTCGTGAATCACTGTCACAACAGTGATGATATCAGGTGTTCGTGAAAGGTGAGCATATCCTGAGTACTTCCACCACATCTGTCTGTCTGTGTGTGTGTGTGTGTGTGTGTGTATCTATGTATTATCTATATATGTGTGTGTATGTGTGTGTGTATATGTATGTATTATCTATATGTGTGTGTGCGTGTGTGTGTGTGTGTGTGTGTGTGTGTGTGTGTGTGTGTGTGTGTGTGTGTGTGTGTTTCTATATAAAGTTAGTGGCTATAACAATTTTATTAATATCAGTAAGCCCATGGATTTATTTTTTATGAATATGACCAGTACTACCTACAAATGTGATTTTCTACTTCCCGGGCCGACACCGTTTTGATCCACCTTTGCCTGTCTGGGGTAAGTGTGTGTGTGGGGGGGGGGGGGGGGGGGGGAGACATGCCCTGATAAGAACAACCCCTGTTATCCAGCTCTTTCTCCCAGGATATTGGCTGGAAATACCACAAAAGAAGTCTTCAATGTTAGACATGTTTGCAAACTACATGCTCTCCCCTGTCAACTTCAGTCTAACAGTTGCCACTTCAAAGCTGTCTGCCGTGGAATAATCACAGTTAAACAGCAGACTACTTGCGCGGACATATTTCCGGATTTTGGTCAACCAAATGTGAAGATAACTGTGATCTGTGGCCATACGAACAGCGCATCGCGGGAATGAAATACAACTTTACGATAATATGCTAGTACTGATACTCTAAACGGATTAATGTATAAATTTATTCTCACGGCTGAGACTTATAGATATAATAAGTTTAACCGTGTTTTCTTTCCAGGCATTCCTCGGGTAATGCGGTTGGCTTTCCACCGTCAGATTTTAACAGATTTGATTTAAACATCAGATATGACTGCCCGCATATCACCCGATCCGGGTACGATCAGCGCCTCCCATTCACAAACCGCCATGTCGCCGTTTTCCACGTTTAAAAAAAAAAGACAGAAAAAGAGCTATTATTGTAACGTCAGAGGGATCCGCAGTAAAGATGAGCACGACAACACCAAATTGTTCACACATAAAACTCGACTATCGTAATGTAATCCGCGCCCATCTTAAACTTTGGTTATCGTTATCCGCCGATTTCTTTCCCTCCCCGACGTCGTGGCCAGTAGTCTCCCCTTTGAAGCTCGTTTTTGTATCGCGGGTAATGGCTGGCGCAATAATAGATAAACGTTCTAATTGTGTCTTACGTACAAGCTTCCCCATCTAATGGAGCCGCCAGCGACAATGGCGATGAAAGCAGAGTCGACGTTTACACAGACAAGTTAGATTACAGGCCGCGAATAAGACGTGCTGCAAATCATTGCATTACCTTTCTTTGACAATTGTTTCAGGCGGTAACCGGATATTGCCACTGTCTTGGAGACATATTGTACTACATGTATTGGTTGGTACCACGACTGAACTACTTTAAAAACATCATTTATGGAATGCTTAAAGCGACATGCCTAGTTTTAAAACACTACAGCGTATGCTACACTATTAGGGCCGGGTTGTTTTATAAATACTCGAACTGGCTTTCGGTGGCGTCGTGTTTAGGCCATCGGACATGAAGCTGGTAGGAACAGGGTTCGCAGTCTAGTACCGGCTTCCACCCGGAGCGAGTTTTAACGACTAGATCACATTGATTAATTGATCATCGGCTATTGGATGTAAAACATTTGGTAAAATGTTTGTTTGGTTTGTTTAACGACACCACTAGAGCACATTGATTAATTGATCATCGGCTATTGGATGTCAAACATTTGGTAAACTGTTTGTTTGGTTTGTTTAACGACACCACTAGAGCACATTGATTAATTGATCATCGGCTATTGGATGTCAAACATTTCGTAAAATGTTTGTTTGGTTTGTTTAACGACACCACTAGAGCACATTGAGTAATTAATCATCGGCTATTGGATGTCAAACATTTGGTAAAATGTTTGTTTGGTTTGTTTAACGACACCACTAGAGCACATTGATTAATTGATCATCGGCTATTGGATGTCAAACATTTGGTAACATGTTTGTTTGGTTTGTTTAACGACACCACTAGAGCACATTGATTAATTGATCATCGGCTATTGGATGTCAAACATTTGGTAAAATGTTTGTTTGGTTTGTTTAACGACACCACTAGAGCACATTGATTAATTAATCATCGGCTATTGGATGTCAAACATTTGGTAAAATGTTTGTTTGGTTTGTTTAACGACACCACTAGAGCACATTGATTAATTGATCATCGGCTATTGGATGTCAAACATTTGGTAAAATGTTTGTTTGGTTTGTTTAACGACACCACTAGAGCACATTGATTAATTGATCATCGGCTATTGGATGTCAAACATTTGGTAAAATGTTTGTTTGGTTTGTTTAACGACACCACTAGAGCACATTGACTAATTAATCATCGGCTATTGGATGTCAAACATTTGGTAAAATGTTTGTTTGGTTTGTTTAACGACACCACTAGAGCACATTGATTAATTAATCATCGGCTATTGGATGTCAAACATTTGGTAAAATGTTTGTTTGGTTTGTTTAACGACACCACTAGAGCACATTGATTAATTAATCATCGGCTATTGGATGTCAAACATTTGGTAAAATGTTTGGTTTGTTTAACGACACCACTAGAGCACATTGTTAATTAATCATCGGCTATTGGATGTCAAACATTTGGTAAAATGTTTGTTTGGTTTGTTTAACGACACCACTAGAGCACATTGATTAATTGATCATCGGCTATTGGATGTCAAACATTTGGTAAAATGTTTGTTTGGTTTGTTTAACGACACCACTAGAGCACATTGATTAATTAATCATCGGCTATTGGATGTCAAACATTTGGTAAAATGTTTGTTTGGTTTGTTTAACGACACCACTAGAGCACATTGATTAATTAATCATCGGCTATTGGATGTCAAACATTTGGTAAAATGTTTGTTTGGTTTGTTTAACGACACCACTAGAGCACATTGATTAATTGATCATCGGCTATTGGATGTCAAACATTTAGTAATTCTAACACGTAGTCATCAGAGAAAACCCGCTACATTTTTCCTAATGCAGCAAGGGATCTGCACTCCAATTTATTAATCATCAGCTTTTGAATGTCATTGGATAGTCTTCTGAGGAATGCCGTTACATTTCTCCAATAGTAAGGGATCTTTTATATGCACAGGACAGCACATACCAACAAGAATCAAGTTGTGAGCTCCGTGGTATAGTGGATAAGCTGATGGACAATCAAGCTGACGACATTGGTTCAAATCCTGTCAAAGCTGGCTCAAATATTCATTAATCTTTCTCATCCACCACCCTCTGCCTATCATTCTCATTATCTTAGTATAAAAAAACTTTCCAATTTCTCCCACGATTTCAATCTGTTTCGACCCTTTCTGTCAGTTTCCTTCGACTCTGTCTTCTGAGCTGTCAACACTATCGCCTACCTGTCTCAACTTCCTGCACGGGTGCAGTCTCTGTGAATTTCCTGCACCCACCTGGCATCTTCGTCCTCGGCCGCTAATAGAGCTGGTCTGACTTACGGCACTAACTAACGACGGCCGGTAGTAGGGATGTATAGTAGGTGGTTACAAGTGCCTCGTAACAATGCCAGAAGTAACTACTGAACACTCCCCGAAGTGATCAGACTAAGCCCACAGCTAAAAGCTGATGGGGAATCGCAGGTGTGTGGCACGGATAGCCACAAGAGACAAGCACATGTCGCGTATTGGAGAGGCAAGGACTGGGATGTGGAGGTGGACAGCAAACGAAGTTGAAAGGTAGAAGGAGTTGCCAGATCGGGAAGAAATGATATGGAATTCAAAGGAGAGAAAGGAAAGGGGGCTGTGGGATAAAAAAAAAGAAAAAAAAGAAAAAAAAAAAAGATAAAGATAAAGATAACACTAGAATACATTGAGTTATTAATCATCAGCTTTTGGATGTTGACCGGCCTCGGTGGTGTCGTGGTTAGGTCATCGGTCTACAAGCTTGTAGGTACTGGGTTCGGATCCCAGTCGAGGCATGGGATTTTTAATCCAGATACCGACTCCAAACCCTGAGTGAGTGCTCCGCAATGCTCAATGGGTAGGTGTAAACCACTTGCACCGACCAGTGATCCATAACTGGTTCAACAAAGGCCATGGTTTGTGCTATCCTGCCTGTGGGAAGCGCAAATAAAAGATCCCTTGGTGCTAATCGGAAAGAGTAGTCCATGTAGTGGCGACAGCGGGTTTCCTCTCAAAATTTGTGTGGTCCGTAACCATATGTTTGACGCCATATGACCGTAAATAAAATGTGTTGAGTGCGTCGTTAAATAAAACATTTCCTTCTCTCTTTGGATGTCGAACATTTGCTAATTCTGCAGCGTATTGTTCTGAGGCATTCTGCTACATTTTACCAATAACAGTAGGGAATCTCTTACAAGTGCTTTCCCACAGACAGGACAGCACTTCCCACAGACAGGACAGCACATACCACAGGTCTTGATATACCGGTCATAGTGCTCTTGATGAGACACTGAAAATCCGGTAAGGGGATTCGATCCTTCGGCCCAAGCGAGGGCTCTACCGACTGAGCTAGATCCCGCCGCTAAAAAAATCAGGACACAGTAATGTGGGGTAATATAAAAGCGGCACTTTTGAAATAAAAAGGGTACTCTCTTTTTTTTATCTACGTGTCCACGTGGCCGATTCATTTTAAACTTGATACCACAGAAGCGTGAATAACACATGCGTGTATGTTAGACCTTACTAGAATATTAACCACGAAATAACTTATCTTCTCTCTTTTTTTTTCTTTTCTTATTTTCTTCTTGTGAAGTGTGGTATTCATTTGAAGTCTCGCCTCAATATATCAGCGTGTATATACTATGAGAATGTATGTCACTTTATGGGGAGATAATTACGAAATAATATAGGTTTATTTCTTCTTTGTATTTTTTTCCCTCCATTTTTGTTTGGTGGGTGGCATATGATATTCGGGCAGCGTTTAGCTACCCCTTAATGGATCTATTACCGAAGTCAACGAGACACACCATGAGTAAATCTGAATAGAAACCCGCCATTCAGGTAATCCTTTAATCCTGTGGTTTATCGTCTAATCCGGTTTCTGGTTATACAAGAGTATTCTGAATTACGGAGCGCCGAATCGTTCGGAATTAGAATCCTATACCGTCTTAATTAAAGCGAGATTTATGTGGATTATCTGTGTGGTGATTTTTTACGAAATGATTAACGGGTAACTGTCATATGGATAACGATCCCGCATATAAGCGACTCGGGCGCGCCGAGCTGGGTAAACTGTGATATATGTTCCGTCAGGGCTAAGGGATTTTAGAAGTGCCAGTAGACGGTAATCTTAGAGCTTTATGGACTGTTTAGGATGACACAAGCAAACCACCGGGCTAGACGGAGCTGTGGTTGGATGGTCGGTTTTAAAAAGCTGGTAGGTATCGAGTTTGAATCCCAGTACAGGCTCCGAAGTGAACATTTTAAAGTTTTGTTTTGTGTATCGATGCCGTGGAGGGTATGCTTGAATTCAAAGTTAATTAAACATAAAGTTAATGCGACGGACATGCAGATAGACAGACAGACGGACGGACGGATGGACGGGCGAGCGGACGGACGGACGGACGGACGGACAGAGAGACAGACAGACAGACAGACAGACATACAGATAGACAGACAGACAGACAGACAGACAGACAGACAGATAAATAGATAGATAGATAGATAGATAGATAGAATGAGCAACAAAAATGTAACAAGAAAAAGAACATATATATCCTCTTGATTTTTCTTGATGTCATAAATTTCGTTTCTCGATGTCATAAATTTCCTTTCCGGAAGCCTCAAGATACTATTCTGTTTCGTAAATTCCTCCCCGTCGTATTAGATTGTTCTGTGTGGTAGCCGCGCACTCGTGTTTTTCAACAGTAATGCGTTTTTAACGTGTACGGAGGCGCCTTGCGCCACTCCATTCCTGAATACAGCACGTCCCGTCCTTTCATTCGCCTGACAAATGTCCCGCACTGGGGGCAGCTGTTATTGAGTGTGTCAGTCGTGTTTTAATGTCCAAACACAAGTAAAAGCCACGTCTTGTCAAGCGTTTGATTTTCCTATAGCTCATCAATAAATGATCAAAAGGTATTCAGCTAAAGGTTCTTATAACGAAACCTATGTATAGAATATTGGGTATAAGCGATTTTTTTTTTTTTTTTTTTTTTTTTGTAGGTTAACGAGAAAGTACTGGGGTAACGCCTCGTTAGAATGCGAGTTGAGTATTGCGAGGTTAGCTTTGTCACATGACAAATTCGCCAATTGCGATTTAATATATATATATATATATATACATATGTGTGTGTGTGTGTGTGTGTGTGTGTGTGTGTGTGTGTGTGTGTGTGTGTGTGTATAATGACGAATTTTATTTTAATTTAACGAAATAATTATAGATATTTTATTGAGATGGGGGCGGGGGGGGGGGGGGGGGGGAATATGTGTTTCTGCATATATTTTTTAAGTTTCGTAGATAATGAGTAAATGTTTCTGCCGGGCTGCCAATAACGCGGAACTTCAAGCTAATATTTAAATTATGTTTATAAACAAAATCTTATAAAATTGAAAGCAACGTTTCATCTACTTTCATCTTTGCTCTAAAATAACTTCTTTTTTATGAGTTATGCTTTTTTGGTAATGTTTTATTGTTTCTTTTCTTTCTTCTTTTTTTTTTTTCTTCTTTGGGGTGAGGGTGGAGGGTGGCGTCTGTAATGTGTGGTTGTTTTTGTTTTGGGGTTTTTTTTGCGGGTGTTTTTTTTTTACCAGCCTCGGTGGTGTCGTAGTTAAGCCATCGGACATAAGGCTGGTAGGTACTGGGTACTCAGCCCGTTACCAGCTTCCACCCAGAGCGAGTTTTAACGATCAGTGGGTAGGTGTAAGACCACTACACCCTCTTCTCTCTCACTAACAACAACTAACTCACTGTCCTGGACAAACAGCCCAGAAGGCTGAGGTGCGTGTGCCCAGGACAGCGTACTTGAACCTTAATTGGATATAAACATGAAAATAAGTTGAAATGAAATGGAATGGTGTTTTTTGTTGTTGCTGTTGTTTGTTTGGTTGGGGGTTTTTTTCTTTGGGGGGGGGAGGTGGGGGTGGAGGGAGGTTTATGTTTTTTTAATCTTCGTTTCCTTCTTCTTTTTCCTTCTTGTTTTTTCTTCTGTTTTTTAATTACAATTTTTATTTTATTTTATCTGGAAACAGTAAATGCTTATATTCGTGATCAGTCCCAAATTCCATTTGTCTGTGATCAGCATGCGTATACTTATACGTAATCCGTGGTGCGTATCCCGCATCAATCACTTTCTATGCACATGGGTTGAGTAGATTCCGTTTGTTTCGTCTCCATACGCGAGTGCGTATCCGATCACTAGAAGATACGCATTGCGAATTACATGTATTAAATTCTAATCGGTCAGGGGTAGCCACCGCTATAGAATGAATGGATGAATGTTTAACGACACCCCAGCACGAAAAATACATCGGCTATTGGATTTCAAACTATGGTAAAAGCAATGGTTCCCTCCCATTCTGTCTACAACCCACTTTTCCTACACCCATTCTGTCTACAACCCACTTTTCCTACACCCATTTTGTCTACAACCCAGTATGCCTACACTCAGTTTGCCTACAGTATGACAAAGTGATATCCCCAGTTAATAGTGGGACAATCCCTATTATTTTGTGTCTCAAACCAACATAAAAACATTGTATTATATAAACAATTAATATTACAATGAACATAAGTAATGTAATTGGGACTTAGTTGCGCAAAGGTGATTTCATGCTCTTTATGGTGATTAGTATTAGTCCAATGATCCCATACTGTGATCTTTAGTATGTGATCAAAGTTAAATGGCCTCCATGATTCTTTGATATAGGATTAAAGTTAAATGTTTATATAAACATAAGAATTATCAAAAATGCCTTCGCGTTATGCAGCAGCGTAGAGGTTGCCACGGATGATAAGAAGTCGAGAACGGCCAGTTCCACAGAAAGCACTACACACCATTACACCTCCGAATCACTGATCACTGAGCCATTTGCTAAAAATGCAGTTATAAATATGGCTTTGAACTTTGTACGAACTATTTGTTAATATTTGTGAGGTAATTTTAATAGTTTAATTGTTTTTGTTGTGTAATGTCAATCGTTTTAATAATAAAATATGTGGTTGTCATATTTTGTTATGTTATTTTATACATAGACACCATACATGGAATGTTCCACTTTTAACTAGGGATGTCATCTTTTTATACCGAGTGTAGGCAAACTGGGTTGTAAGCAAAGTGAGTGTAGGCAAAGTGGGTTGTAGGCAAAATGGGAGGACACCAAGGCAATGACCGCTATAGATGACAACGACTGTTTCCAAGACATCGGTATCCACTTACTATGTCTTCTATATGCCGACGATACTGCACTACTAGCAACTAATGCTCACGATTTGCAAAACAATCTAAATGCCTTTTTGGAATATTGCAAAAACATGGAAACATGTAAATAGTGAAAAATCTAAAATAATAATATTTAATGGAAATGCAAATTATTATAAAAAAAGTTTACTCTTGGAGATAAGTCTCTTGAAAATGTTAAAGAATAAAAAAAATTAGGTTTAATATTCACTAAGCAAAACAAATTTAAAATAACCAAGCAATATTTAACTCAGCGTGCAACTAAAGCAATATATTTTGTTTTATCTAAAGCCAAGGATAATAGTTTACCAATTAGTTGCAAGCTTAAACTATTTGACTCAATGGTCCTCCCAATACTTTTGTATGGCTGTGAAATCTGGGGATACGAAAATGTGGACATAATAGAAAATATTCATATAAATTTTCTTAGACGATTATTTCCAGTGAAAAAAGGGTACACTTATTTTTTACCTTATATGGGGAACTTGGTAGAACGCCACTAAAACTAATTATAGATAAAACAAATTATAGGATTCTGGGCACGTATAGTTAAATGTAAATCTACAAAAATGTCTCATTTACTTCTTAATTATATGATAAAAGACTCTCCTGCAAACGGACACAGCTATAACTGGCTAGACTACTTAATGCGCCTGTTAAACAATCTAGGCATGTCCGATATTTATATGTCCAAAAGGTGTTCATCCATAAAAATTCAAACTGACCATGTTCAGCGAAGGCAGTTAGACCAGTATCTACAAACATGGTATATCATCATGGAGTCTACATCCAAAGGCAAAACATATTTTATTTTTAAACAAACTTTAAATTTGGAAGAATACTTTACTAAATAACCCGAAAAATAATTATTGTGGACCATCCTTCTGAAATTCAGAACATGTAATCATTATCTACCCATAGAAACAGGACGCTGGAATAGCATGCCAGTCGAAAACAGATTATGTACATTGTGCGAAGAAAATTATATTGGAGATGAATATCACTACTTATTTAAATGTAATTATTTTATGAATACACGCAAAATGCTTATAAAGCCATATTATTATAACAAAAACTACCACACTTAAATTCAAAGAACTGTTTAATTGTAATAGTATAAGCACCCTCCGTAAAATGTCAAAAAATCATTTCTCAAATTACAAGTAAATTCAGTACACCATAGAAAAACATCTTCAATATCATTTGATACTTTTAAAAGTACTGACTTGTAGGAATATCTCTGCTATATTTGAATGTCTTGTCACTATGTGTCTTCATATTTAAAATGAGTATATATAGCTATTTTGAATTATGTTTTTATATATTCTACGAAGAACTCCTGTTGTCATCTTGTCACTGTAAATAACTCCCCATGCGCGTGCTGTAACCTCACCGTGGTGCAGGGGTGTAACATTATCTTTGAGAATGGCCAATACAGCACAAATCCCCTTGTTTTCTTCGGGATACAATTAAATTGTTTTAATAAAAGTCAGTATCTATCTGTGATATTTGTATTTTTGCACAGTTCTTTACACTGTGTTTTTATTTAAGTCTTGAAATTTTATATTGATGTTCATCATCACTTTATTTGTTTGCATTACCATAGTTTGACACCCAATAGCCGATGTATTTTTCGTGCTGGAGTGTCGTTAAACATTCATTCATTCATTCATTCATTCTGTAAATACCTATTGTACAATAATTCCTCATATGCTGTCGTTTGACGGCCTGAGTGTACAGAAATAAAGTTTCATATAGAAATTCGAATACTGATTACAGACAAATAGAATGTCAGCCTTAAAGCGGAACTTCCATTTGTTCGTAATCCGTCTTCCGTATATACGTAATTTGTAATGCGCAGAGCGATCTAATACGCATTGTGGATTACATTTACGTATACGTTAGCTCGCGTGTGCTCTAGCGTTATTTTATTATATCTAACGCTAAAGGACACTCGAGCTAACGTATACGTATTTCAGACAAATGAAAATTGCTTCGATGTGTTCTAAATGATCACAAACAATAGGATGTTTCTAAATATATATATATTGTTAAATTCCAGTATTATTAAAATTCAGGCTCAAGCCTAAAGGTCACACCAAGACCTTGTTTTGAGCTTCTAAAAAAGGTTAGTTTTAACGATACCACTAGAGCACATTGATATATTAATCATCGGATATAGGATGTCAAACATTTAGTAATGTTGACATGTAGTCTTAGAGAGGAAACACGCTAAATGTACCCATTATTAGTGTCCCTGCATCTCATTAATACCCTGGGCTAATGATGTTTGTGTAAGAAAGCGACCCCTGTATTGGAAGGTTTATGAAGAAGGACATTAGTAGCAAGGGATCTTTTATATGCACCATCCGATAGACAGGATAACACATACCATGGCCTTTGATATACCAGTCTTGGTGCACTAACTGAAACGAGAAATAGCCCAATGGGCCCTATGTCCTGAGTCATGCCCCTGGCTATCCAGAGACAGGACCCGGGACAAGCCCCTGGCTATCCAGAGACAGGACCCGGGACAAGCCCCTGGCTATCCAGAGACAGGACCCGGGACAAGCCCCTGGCTATCCTGAGACAGGACCCGGGACAAGCCCCTGGCTATCCAGAGACAGGACCCGGGACAAGCCCCTGGCTATCCTGAGTCATGCCCCTGGCTATCCAGAGACAGGACCCGGGACAAGCCCCTGGCTATCCAGAGACAGGACCCGGGGCACGCCCCTGGCTATCCAGAGACAGGACCCGGGACAAGCCCCTGGCTATCCAGAGACAGGACCCGGGACAAGCCCCTGGCTATCCAGAGACAGGACCCGGGACAAGCCCCTGGCTATCCTGAGACAGGACCCGGGACAAGCCCCTGGCTATCCTGAGACAGGACCCGGGACAAGCCCCTGGCTATCCAGAGACAGGACCCGGGACAAGCCCCTGGCTATCCAGAGACAGGACCCGGGACAAGCCCCTGGCTATCCAGAGACAGGACCCGGGACAAGCCCCTGGCTATCCTGAGACAGGACCCGGGACAAGCCCCTGGCTATCCAGAGACAGGACCCGAGACAAGCCCCTGGCTATCCAGAGACAGGACCCGGGACAAGCCCCTGGCTATCCAGAGACAGGACCCGGGGCAAGCCCCTGGCTATCCAGAGACAGGACCCGGGACAGACATGCTCGAAACCTTAGTGGTACATGAGCATGTTAAAATTATCCGCTCCGCTCCAATGGGCCCAGCGACGGGGATTGATCCCAAACCGACCGCGCATCAATCGAGCACTTTACCACTGAGCTACGCCCCGCCCTTTGAACTTCTAAAGATGTTAGACCAACAACAACAACAACAACAAAACTCACTGGATGTACATATATAAATATTGTAAGCAAAAAACTAAGTTTCAATCAGATGGACCGCACAAAGTTTTCAAAGGACAATGAACGTTTTAAAAACAAAAGGTAAACTTGAACTATGTTTTGTTTAACATCACCACTAGAGCAAATTAGTTAATTAAACATCGGCTATTGCGTGTCAAACATTTGGTCATTGCGACATGTAGTTTTCAGTTAAAACATTTGTTTTGTTTAATATCACCACTAGAGCAAATTAGTTAATTAATCAATATTGAAAGAAAGAAAGAAATGTTTTATTTAACGACGCACTCAACACATTTTATTTACTTATTTTATTTTATTTATATGGTGTCAGACATATGGTTAAGGACCACACAGATTTTGAGAGGAAACCCGTTGTTGCCACTACACTGGCTACTCTTTCCGATTAGCAGCAAGGGATCTTTTGTTTGTGCTTCCCACAGGCAGGATAGCACAAACCATGGACTTTGTTGAATCAGTTATGGATCACTGGTCGGTGCAAGTGGTTTACACCTACCCATTGAGCCTTGTGGAGCACTCACTCAGGGTTTGGAGTCGGTATTTGGATTAAAAATTCATGCCTGGACTGGGATCCGAACCCAGTACCTACCAGCCTGTAGACCGATGGCCTAACCACGACGCCACCGAGGCCGGTCACAGACTATTGAATGTCAAACATTAGGTAATACTGACACGTAGTCTTCAGAGCAAACCCGCTAATATTTTCCCATTAGGAGAAAGGAGTTTTTGTGTGCACTTTCTCACAGACAGGATAGTACATACCACGGCCTTTGATATACTAGTAGTAAGGCATTAACTGCGACAGAAACAAATACCCATTCAGAGGACATTCGAGCTAACGTATACGTAAATGTAATCCGCAATGCGTATTAGATCGCCCTGCGCATTACAAATTACGTATACCTATACGAATACGGATTACGGACAAGTGGAATTTTCGCCATAAGGCTAACATTCTATTTGTCTGTAATCAGAGAATGGGTCCGCCGAGGTGAGTCGATCCCTCGACGCAAGCACCTCAGGCGAGCGCTTTGTCGACTGAGTTAGATTCCCCTTTAACAAACAAGAATTAAGTTCATTACCATTGTACGAACACACCTCGTCCCCACCCTTGAAAATTAATTAATGAACTCTTTATGCCGCGGTTCACTTTGCGTCGCTTCATTGCTATTAACGTCAGATGCGCAACTGATACGCGCTGTATTTAACATCAACGCAGACATACATGCGGAAACGTTATTCATCACAATAAGTCTTCTGCGAAAACTCGCAGTTTTAAAACCCGACGTGTTTTAGGGGATTCTTTTCAGCTCTGAAAGGGTGTCAAATTTAGTGAAAACTGACTCACTTTCGCACGAATCCTTTCAAAGGTTGGAATGAAGAATATGCGGCACCACGGATCATTAGTTCCGTTTAAAAGAGCAATTTCGCCTTCCGTTTTCCATTTCCAGTCCGAAGTTTATACGCGCCCAAAGACACCTGGAATAGGTGTGTCTAAAAGTGGCGATTTTTTTTTCCTCTTTTCACGTTTGTTGTTTTGCGACAATGAAATTTTTTCTATGTATTAACAAAACTGAATGAAGCTTGATTCCGTGGCCTATAGATGTCAATTTTGAGGGCTGACATTTTTTTTTCTTTTCTTTTCGATTTATTTAATATGATTCTAAAGAGAGCTATAATATTGTGTAGGACATGCTTCAGGGTTGTCATACAAACAAGTTAATCGGATGTAAATCTTTTTAAACCAGTTTTCGATTTTCATTAGTACATTTAGTGTGTGTGTTTGACAAGGCATTAAACATGGGTTTATTGCATTAAACACAGCTTTGTGTGCGTTTTCAGGGCCGTACCCAGCATAAAATAACGGAGGGTGTTGTTATTGTTGTAGTTGTTGTAACGGTTAGTGTTATTAATATTGTTGTTGTAACGGTTAGTGCTATTATTGTTGTTGTTGTTGTTATTGTTGTTGTTGTTGTTGTTGTTATTATTATTATTATTATTAGTTATTATTTTTAGTAGTAGTAGTTTAGTAGTAGTAGTAGTAGTAGTAGTAGTAGTAGTAGTAGTAGTAGTAGTAGTAGTAGTAGTAGTAGTAATTTTTATTATTATTATTATTTTATTATTATTATTATTGTTGTTATTATTATTACTATTATTAGTTATTTTTATTATTTTTATTATTATTATTATTAGTAG
This sequence comes from Gigantopelta aegis, assembly GCF_016097555.1. Lineage (NCBI taxonomy): Eukaryota > Metazoa > Mollusca > Gastropoda > Neomphalida > Peltospiridae > Gigantopelta > Gigantopelta aegis. Next base: position 15,960,905 of record NC_054711.1, on the reverse strand, counting down.
TAGTAGTAGTAGTAGTTATTATTGTTGTTATTGTTGTTCTCAGAAACATGAGCAAAATCAAGAGTAAAGGCCTTGAATCATTGCCTTTCGTTATATATGCATGTAAATGTATATAATTGGCCTAGCCATTAATTAATCAATTCAGGGCCGTACCTAGCGGGTTAGGTGGGGAGGTATATGAGGGAGTTAAGTCGACCCCGGAATTACATTGCTAAGCAACATAAACACAAATTTTAATAACGATTAATTGATTATTTCAGAGCCGTACCTCACCATTTTTGTTTTCTATGTATATTAATGATTTTGAAAATGAGCTAATTAGTGGCAATGTATTTACACGATATTTCGTTGTTTCTTGTAATGTATGCTGATGACACTGTTCTTTTAACAGAGACAGTAGAAGGTCTTCAGAAGATGCTTGATGTGCTCTATGCATATAGTACAAAATGGAACATCAGTGTTAATATAGATAAAACAAAAAAATTTGTATTCAGAAATAGAGGTAAAATAACTGTTAAAGAATCATGGATATATAACGATGACCTAATTGATATGGTTGATTGTTTTAATTACCTTGGATTGACATTGAATTTTAATGGAAAGTTTACTATATCACAAAGGGTAATTGCTTCACAGGGCAGAAAATGTATGAATCACATTTCAAGAATATGTAATAATCTATGCCTTAATAAGGACACGAAGTTGCACGTTTTCGATACCTATGTTTCTAGTGTTTTAAATTATGGATGCGAAATATGGGGTTTTCATCCTGCTTATGATATTGAACATGTACATATGGATTTTTGTAAACGAATTTTGAATGTTAACCTTTTTACGTTCTAAGCATATATAACTGTCCATCCTCCAATTACACAATCACCCATTGTATATATTATCTGTTTGTATTATTGTTCATTGAATGTATATGTATATGCCTATGAGCCGTAAGGCTTAAAGCTAATAAACTATACTATACCTAGCTGGGGTGTAATGGGATACGAAACAAATGCCCCTTCAGGGGCGATTATCAAGAGCGAACCTTAGGGAGTGGATCAGGCGACCTGTTTACAATTTTCATTGAAGTGTCCTTTTCAGGATGCTGGTCCATGAGCTCTTTTGCCCTTGGTACCTTCTTTAAACTATTTTCTAGATCCACCTTTGATTAGTTTAAGTCTATGTACCTACGGCCATGGAATTACATGAGTATATTGGAATAATATTACATTGGTAGCCTCATTACCGCAAAAGTTTAAAAACAGAAACTAGAAAGTCCTTCTTCACAAACCATTGGACTAATATTACACTGGTAACCTCATTACCGCAAGAGTTTCAAACAGACACTAGAATGATTTTCGTCATAAACCACTGGAATAATGTTACACTGGTAACCTCATTACCGCAAGAGTTTCAAACAGACACTAGAATGATTTTCGTCATAAACCATTGGAATAATGTTACACTGGTAACCTCATTACCGCAAGAGTTTTAAACAGAAAATAGAATGTCCTTTATAAACCATTAGAATAATGTTACATTCGTAACCTCATTACCGCAAGGGTTCCAAACAGAAAATAGAATGTCCTTCTTTATAAACCATTAGAATAATGTTACATTCGTAACCTCATTACCGCAAGGGTTCCAAACAGAAAGTAGAATGTCCTTCTTTATAAACCACTGGAATAATGTTACATTCGTAACCTCATTACCGCAAGAGTTCCAAACAGAAAATAGAATGTCCTTCTTTATAAACCATTAGAATAATGTTACATTCGTAACCTCATTACCGCAAGAGTTTCAAACAGAAAATAGAATGTCCTTCTTTATAAACCATTAGAATAATGTTACATTAGTAACCTCATTACCGCAAGGGTTTCAAACAGACACTAGAATGGTCTCTCTTCAAAAACCATTTAAATAATATTACACTAGTAACCTCATTACCGCAAGAGTTTGAAACAGACGCTAGAATTTCCTTCTTCTTAAACCTTTTAATACAGGGGTCGCTTTCTTGCACAAGCATCATTAGCTCAGGGATATTAATGAGATGCATGGACACTAATAATGGATAAATGTAGCGGGTTTCTTCTCTAAGACTATATGTCAGAATTACCAAATGTTTCGCACTTAATAACCGATGATTAATAAATCAGTGTGCTCTAGTGTTGTAGTTAACAAAATCTTCATAAATTATTAACCTCATTACCGCAAGAGTTTCAAACAAAACACTAGAATGGTTTTCGTCATAAACCATTGGAATAATGTTACATTGGTAACCTCATTACCGCAAGAGTTTTAAACTAGACACTAGAATGTCATTCTTCATAAACCATTGGAATAATGTTACATGCGTAACCTCATTATCTCTAGATTTTCAAACAAGACACTAGAATGATCTCTCTTCATAAACCATTTAATTAAATAAAGGTTAAAGTTTCGATAACCTGGTGCCGGGGATCTGTTAAATAGCGTTGTCCCTTTGCAGACGATGGTACTTACCGGCGACTGCTTGGGAAACGCGCCTTCCCTAATGACCCTCAGACGAATTAACCACTGGTTCTAGGCCCTTGTATAAGAGGCTATACAGACAGCGGAACAATACGTAGGGTGTGAACAAACATGTTAAATTTTGAATTGACTGACAACCGAAACGAAGAGAAAATGCCCCCGGGCGTATATTTAAAAAGGTGCTTACGACAGGCGGTCTTGTATTTTTCTTCTTTCATGGATTCTTGTCTGGTTCGTAATCCATTGTGATGGGGCTTGTTTGAATACGCTGTATGTGTGGACGTGTTTCAAAGACGGAACAAAACCCGGGGCGTAATTCCCAGCAGTTTAAGGATCACAAGGGGGTGCTGATTAAACTGTTAGGGTGGGGTGAGTCGCGTTATTGGGTTATCACGACGGGTTGCTGATTAAACTGTTAGGGTGGGGTGAGTCGCGTTATTGGGTGATCACAAGGGGGTGTGTGTTGCTGATTAAACTGTTAGGGTGGGGTGAGTCGCGTTATTGGGTTATCACGAGGGGTTGCTGATTAAACTGTTAGGGTGGGGTGAGTCGCGTTTTTGGGTGATCACAAGGGGGGGGGGTTGCTGATTAAACTTTTAGGGTGGGGTGAGTCGCGTTATTGGGTTATCTCGAGGGGTTGCTGATTAAACTGTTAGGGTGGGGTGAGTCGCGTTAGTGGGTGATCACGAGGGGGTGCTGATTAAACTGTTAGGGTGGGGTGAGTCGCGTTAGTGGGTGATCACAAGGGGGTGCTGATTAAACTGTTAGGGTGGGGTAAGTCGCGTTATTGGGTGATGTGTGAGATAACATTGGCAATTAGGTTTGTTTAACGTGTGGAAAAAAAAGAGTTAAAGTTTGTTTTATTTAACGAATGAACGAACGAACGAACGAATGAATGATTGAATGAAAATTTGTTTTGTTTAACGACACCACTAGAGCACACTGATTTATTAATTATCGGCTATTGGATGTCTAACATATGGTCATTCTGACACATTTTTCCATAATGAATTAATGTTTAACGACACCACTAGATCACATTGATTAATAATTAATCATCGGCTATTTGATGTCAAACATTTGGTAATTCTGACACATGGTCATCAGAGAAAACCGCTATATTTTTCTTCATGTAGCAAAGGATCCTGTCCTGGGCACACACCTCAGCTATCTGGGCTGTCTGTTAGTTGTTAGTGGTTAGTGAGAGAGAGAGAAGAGGGTATAGTGGCCTTACAACTTCCCATTGAGTCGTTAAATATCGCTTGTGGGTGGGAGCCGGTACCGGGCTGCGAACCCTGTACCTACCAGCCCTATGTCCGATGGTTTAACCACGACACCACTACTAGTATTTGCAGTTGGTTACTGTGGATGTTAAGAGAGAATTAGGGTAAACCATATCAATCTCAGTGCTGTATTTACATGATAACTAACGAGCAATGAGGAATTACAAGTAATCTGTCCCTCTTGAATGAATGTCGTAATAAACTCTTCTCAAAGGCTTCGCTTTACAACATTCATTCAAGAGGGACAGACAACTCTTTCGCTCTGTCTGTCTCTGTCTATCTGTCTCTGTCTGTCTGTCTATCTGTCTCTGTCTGTCTGTCTCTGTTTCTTTCTTTCTTTCTCTCTCTCTGTCTGTTTTCTCTCTCTCTCTCTCTCTCTCTCTCTCTCTCTCTCTCTCTCTCTCTCTCGCTCTGTCTATCTGTCTCTCTCTCTCTGTCTGTCTGTCTGTCTCTCTCTCTCTCTCTCTCTCTCTCTCTCTCTCTCTCTCTCTCTCTCTCTCTCTCTCTCGATCGATCGATCCCGACTTGTATCGATTCGATTCTAAAATAGCCACAAATAAAACTATATTCAAGTCTTCTACAAACTGCTTCAATATGAAAGAAACCGCCGACGCAAACGGTGATATCGGCAATCCTTGATTAACGGGGACAGCCGGATTAACACACCCACACCCGCATGATACGAGTTGACAACGTGGAAAAATAATTGGCGCAAAGATTTCTCTTTCTGGCAAAAAGAAAAAAAAGATTGAAAAGAAATTGCTCCGGGTTTGATCACTGCGTGATAATATAACCCATCCTTTTGAAAACGCTTTCGATGTGTTGTCCGGGACGGTTCGCTGTATAGTACTGTTGTCCCGAGTCATCTGGAAGACAAGTTTGAAAGTGTCAAACTGCAGATCCGGGACACGATAGGCTTCAGACGAACCGTGCCGTTGTAATACTTTAATTACGAGTTTCGGTAATGGCGATACTGTTAAAAAGGTGTCGACTTCTGAGATGGGGAAAATGGAAAGAGCGATTCGGAGATCGCACGGAATCGTACAATGATTGGCGATACGTAACAAGGGTTTTCAAATACAGGAGAACAGTGTTCGCCTAAGGCACGATGAGTCGTAGGTTCGATCACCCTGAACGGACTGTGTTACGTTATTTCTTCATTTCAGATTATTTTCCTGCTTATATCCAATTAAGGTTCAAGCGCGCTGCCCTGGGCAAACACACCTCAACTATCTGGGCTGCCTGTCCAGAACAGAGGGTTAGTTGTTCGTGGTTAATGAAAGAGAAGAGGGTGCAGTGATCTTAAACCTACCCATTGAGTCGTTAAATCTCGCTTGTGGGTGGGAGCCGGTACCGGGCTGCGAACCCTGTACCTATCAGCCTTATGTCCGATGGCTTAACCATGATACCGCCGAGGCGGGTTGTGTTACGTTTTTCCCCTCCCAACCAATGTCCTCAGATTGGTACACTAAAGACCGTCGTATATCCTGTGCTGTGCATATAAAAGATTTGCGGTTTAATTTATTAATACCGATGCCATATAACCGTAAATAACATGTGTTGAGTGCGTCGTTAAATAAAACAGTTTCTTTCCTAATTCATTAAAGCCCATTGGGCTGTTTTTGTGTTCCAGCCAGTGCACTACGACTGTTATATCAAATGCCATGGAATGTCCTATCCTGTCTCTGTGATCGTGCATATAAAACATCCTTGCTACTAATGGAGAAATGTAGCGGTTTTCCTCTCCAACAGGGGCGTAACTACGTGTACGCAATGTACTCATTTGAGTACAAAATGTTTCTGCTTATACGCAATTTAGGTATTTGAGTACACTTTTTTTTCTCCAACAATCGCACTAAATTCTCAACGTTACGTATTAACTAATGCTCCACGTCATTCAAAGCTTGGGTTTCATGAAGATATGACAGTTGTAATGATGTCATACGAACTTGACCAATACAAGCGTTTGTAAGAAAATAAGTTTTACAGATTGGAATTACTAGTGACTGAATGGCACGATTTTGAGTGGTTTCCCTAATTTCTTGAGTACACATTTCAAAAGTCTAGTTACTCCCCTGTCTAAGACTATATGTCAGAATTTCCAAATGTTCTCTTTCTTACTATCTAGCTCCTCTCTCTCTGTCTCTCGCTCTCTGTCTATCTCTGTTTCTGTCTGTCTGTCTGTCTCTCTGTCTGTCTCTCTCTCTCTCTCTCTCTCTCTCTCTCTCTCTCTCTCTCTCTCTCTCTCTCTCTCTCTCTCTCTCTCTCTTTCTGCAGCTGATAAAAACATTCACCGGGTTTCCTCTGAACTATGTGGGATTTACCAAAAGTTTGGCATCCAATAGCGAAAACAAATGTAGCAATTTTTCTCTGAAGACTACGTGTCAGACTTGTTTGATATCCAAAAGCCAAAATATTAATTAATGTGCTCTAGTGGTGTCGTTAATCAACACAAGCAAATTTCTGTTCTTCTAATTCAGCTTATAAACATAAATCAGTGCTTTACCATATATATACAGGATGTTTGCCTTTCGACAACTTACAATAGGAACCGTTCAGCATTCAATTAACTTCCGCTTGTGACAAGAAAACGTATTTGACGGACACTAACTGATAAAGATCTGGCCCCTATTAGGGTCTTTGACCTGTAGATACGGGTAGACAACCCCGGTGATAAGGAAATGCGGATCAGACGGTATCCGGTCAGACAGGCAGAGATGGGTAGTTGAAATTGGAGATTCGTGTGCCTAGCGAAACGAAATATTGTAAAGAATACCGAATCAAGAATCAGGACGAAACCCCTTAGGCTGTGTGATGGGAGATAACCAAATTGATGTCCAGACAGAAAAAAACCCCCAAAAAAACCGAGGTTTTGAGTTGATATTTGGATGTTCATTATTGAAGAAAAAGAATAAAAGTATACAAGAGAAATGATTTGATTAAACCGTGTTTCAAACTTATAATAGACGCACGGTCGGTCTGTGATTGATCCACGTCGGTGGGCTCATTGGGCTATTTGTCGCTCCAGCCAGTGCACCACGACTGGTATATAAAAACCGTGGTATTTACTGTCCTGTCTGTAGGAAAGTGCATATAAAAGACCCTTTGCTAAAAATGGAAATAGGTCGTAGCCCAGGGCTTCTAGAATTTTTTTTTACCGGCCCTCGTGGCGTCGTGGTTACGCCATCGGTCTACAGGCTGGTAGGTACTGGTTTCGGATCCCAGTCGAGGCATGGGATTTTTAATCCAGATACCGACTCCAAACCCTGAGTGAGTGCTCCGCAAGGCTCAGTGGGTAGGTGTAAACCACTTGCACCGACAAGTGATCCATAACTGGTTCAACAAAGGCCATGGTTTGTGCTATCCTGCCTGTGGGAAGCGCAAATAAAAGATCCCTTGCTGCTAATCGGAAAGAGTAGCCCATGTAGTGGCGACAGCGGGTTTCCTCTCAAAATCTGTGTGGTCCTTAACCATATGTCTGACGCCATATAACCGTAAATAAAATGTGTTGAGTGCGTCGTAAAATAAAACATTTCTTTCTTTCTTTCTAGAATTTTTACCAAATCCACTAGCCATGGGATCAGTGATTTAAAAACTTCTACTCGCCAGGATTAAAAATTCACTAGCCATGGGATCAGTGATTTAAAAACTTCTACTCGCCACGATTAAAAATTCACTAGCCATGGGATCAGTGATTTAAAAACTTCTACTCGCCAGGATTAAAAATTCACTAGCCATGGGATCAGTGATATAAAAACTTCTACTCGCCAGGATTAAAAATTCACTAGCCATGGGATCAGTGATTTAAAAACTTCTACTCGCCAGGATTAAAAATTCACTAGCCTTACTTTACTTAATACAAGTTTACAATAGTAATAATGAGATTGGGGTATGTTGTTGGGGGCAAGATATTCATATTTACAAACTAGACTCAAGGAAGGAAGGAAATGTTTTATTTAACGACGCACTCAACACATTTTATTTACGGCTATATGGCGTCGGATATATGGTTAAGGATCATAGAGATATTAAGAGAGGAAACCCGCTGTCGCCAATTCGTGGGCTACTCTTTTCGATTAGAAGCAAGGAATATTTTATATGCACCATCCCATAGACAGGATAGCACATATCACGGCATTTGATGTACCAGTCGTGGTGCACTGGCTGGAACGAGAAATAGCCCAATGGGCCCGCCCACTGACGGGAAAATAGACTTAAATGCAGCATTTGACATGTTTTTCACTAGCAGTCGGGCATAGCACTAGTAGCTATTTATAATCCCAACCTTGAATATCACTAGCCATGGGAATGGGGCTACCATAATCTAGAAGCCCTGAGGTAGCCCTAAGGCGAATTCAGAACGTTCACCTGAGATGCTTATGTCGTAGGATCGAATCACCTCAGTGGATCCATTCTCTTTTCTTTCTCCGACTCACGACTGGTATATCGAAAACCGTGGTACATGTGTATATACTGTCCTGTCTATAGGACAGTGCATGTAAAAGATCCCTTGTTATTAATGGGAAAATGTATCAGGTTTCCTCTCTTAAACTATATGTGAGAATTAACAAATGTTTGACACCAAATAGCCGATGATTAATATATAAAGGTGCTCTAGTGGTGTCGTTAAATAAAACAAACTTCAACTTTTAACTTTCTCAGAGTTTGTTTACATTCCCAGTCTGGAGCTCGATGCGGTAAGACGTGTTTGTTTGGCTTGTGCACACTGCACGTGCTTTCGCGGCTCGACTTGAGGATCCTTCACTTCGCTTGTTTTTGTCAGCGAAGTGAAGTTTTCTACTGGGATGAATGCGGCCACTGGAACTGACTGAACGCTGGAAGGCTTCTCGTTTCGAAATCCTGCACCACCATGTTGGATTCTTTTTTTATATAGCAATATTCCTTGCCTCCACGTCATTTTTTCGGCTGACTTTTGTCGACACGTTTTTTCGTGACAATTCTGCAGAACGCCACGGTAGTTCGCGTTTGGCCTCTACCTGTCCGAGCCTGTCCTAGCAGCACTCTAACAAGAAATAGGAAGTGGGGATTGACCCCTACTACACTTTTCTAGACTTTACTTTGTTTCATATTGATACCATCTCGTATCCTCCGGAGCCGGGCCCGTCCGCACCACTATACCAACCCATGACGACTGGACTATACCCTAGTGTTCAGACGGATCCGGCTTCTCAAGAACTGTATTTCCCACACAGCACAGTACACCTTCCACATCTAATGACTGTCACGCTATCCCGTTTTTTTGGCGGGATGCAACCGATCTCGTCCCTACAAACTGTGCACATTAACGGCCTTAACGACGCCACACACGTGGACATATAGATCGAACTTCAAACTTGTTTTCGATATTAAATAGTCTGATCCTCTTTTCTTTCTCTCATTTTTTTTTTTTTTTTTTTTTTTTTTGGGACTGTCCTTTTAAAATGCTCAAAATTATATAAATATTCGGCCGAGCAGTCAATTCCTTTTTATTTTTGGCGAGTTAACTTTTTAAATGTTTTTTTTTTTTTCACTAGTTGCTATTCCAAAATTCTGTCCATTTCGAATTCACCCCCCCCCCCCCTCCCGAATCCAGTCACTAGCCAAGTCAGAGATTTTGCCCGGGAGAGACGTACTTGAACCGTTATTGGACATAGGCACGTTAATATCTTAATCCAAATCAAGAGTTAGTTTATTAGAGAATGCGAAATATGTTGGTTGTTACGCCTTTCTTTACTGTTACGTAACACGTCACATTACATACAACAAAAGTTGTTTTTTAAAGGGACATTCCTGAGTTTGCTGCAATTTGTAAGATGTTATCGACTAACAAAGACTTTTTAACGATTGTAATTACATATCAAATATATTTTTCTGCATAAAATATTAGTGGCTGTATATTAAACGTGTTTTTGATCGTTCTAATATATGTACTAGGTTAAATTTTATCTTTTTCCTAAAATATTGTTTTTTTCGTACGTGGGCAGTTTCACGGGAGAGGTTGCACAGCTCGTTGATTGGAATAAAATGTTCATAACTTTAAAATTTAAAGCTCCATTCTACTGAAATTTTATAGATACCTGTGTGAATGGTATAGCAACCTACAAACCAACTTTTATTGCAATAACTTGATTTTTCATCAAGTAGTGAATATTTATATATCAAAATAACACATTTACGCATTTTTGCATTATTCCATCACTATTTTAATAATAATGTGATGTGAAATAGATACTTTTATTTTTATTTATTTGAATACTAGACTACTGGTGAAAAACATTTTACTAATCATATCAAAACTGGATGTTGTGTTATAAATTTACAGTATTTTAAAGAACTAACCCTGTTTTTCATTAAAACAAATTTGAAGATGTCCTGTTATGAACATTGACCTATAAATAATTCAAATAACATTTTACAACAATTATTTTTGTATTACTATAATCACAATAGACATCTACAGTTGTGACAAGAACAAAAAACGTGGTAACTTTGTTATTTACTTTGAGATATTTATTGTAACATAGAGCCTAAAAATGTCCGTTAAATAATGTCCCCTCCTAAACATGGGTCAAATAAATATATACAGGCAGGTTACAAAACTTTAATCATATAGTACATGCATAATAGCCTACAAAAACTAATTTGTATAATCATTGTGTTTCTGTGAATTGTAGTTCTGTAAATACACACGATTTTGCATGTTAAACAAAATGTCCCCTCCTAAACACAATTTTAACATGTATATTTAAACATCTTTTTGTAAAGTGCTTTCATTACATTATCAATATATTTACTTGAATGGATACAAAATACAATTCTATACCAATTTCATAATATATATGAAGTTTGTTTGATAGATTTTTTGTAAAAGGGTTGTGAGATATGATGCATTATTGAGATAATTAAAAAAAAACACCCCAAAAACCAACATGCTTATATGTATGATTTAAATTCATAAAATTAACTATTAATTCACTGATGCAGTGATAATTTTATGTCACAATGTTCAAGTTCCGGAAAGGACATTTTACAACATGTTAAAGCTGAGCAGATTTGATATTGACATGTCTGGGTGTTGCTATGTACATGTGACTTGTATGGGAGTCTGAAAATTTTTTTTTGACAATCTGCAGGTGTTAGTGGCTTTGACTGAGAGTTGTCAGCTTTGTTTATTATTCTGTCACACTTGGAAAGTTTATACAGTAATCAATTTTGGTTCTTTATTCTGCCATGCGTATAAATACAGTCAAACTGTGTAAACATTCACCATAAGGAGGACATGTATCAACTTGGCCTTTTAACACAGGTGGTTGTTTAATACAGGTGGCTGCTTAATGCAGGTCAGTTCATATTATTACAGAATCTGATGTTTTTTTAAGAATACTGTTTACTATGACGAGGGTTATTACATTGGACGAATAACCAATACACAATCAGGGCTTCTAGAATTTTTATAAAATCCACTAGCCATGGGATCAGTGATTTTTAAAAATGTACTAGCCACAATTAAAAATTCACTAGCCCTACTTTACTTTAAGTTAATATAAATACTAGTAATAATCGGATATAACACCTAAAGAGATAGATAGAGCTCAAAAACACTAACATTGGGAGATGGGATGGGAGCAGGATATTCATATTTACAAAATAGATTTAACTGCAACATTTGACCAGAAATAATTCACTAGCCGTCGGGCATGGCAATAGTAGTTATTTACTAGCCCAACATTGAATATCACTAGCCATGGGAGTGGGACTACCATAATTTAGAAGCCCTGACAATGCACGTGTAAAGTGCTTGAAGGTGATCATGTTTGTATGAAATTCCTTCATGAGTGTAAAGTGACATCAACATTTAAATGGCCACGGACAAGGTCCTCCCAGACTGTCGGAGTGGAGTGCTTAGAAAGTTGTTTCATCTTTCTTGGGCCTTTAACGTTTGAAGGTCATGAGCGTTTTATTCTGCCACAGTTGCAGGACGTAAAATCCAAATATTACAAAATAAAGCTGACAAGCTAAGTAAATTGTGTGTCTTGTATGCAGCAGTGTGCATATGAATGACAGGTAATCTTTCAAAGTTAATTATCTAATTACACCATTACATGCAGATTCATATCAAATATTATTTTCTAATTAAATTATGAATTAATTTATTTTAAAAGATTAAGAGCAGTTTCAGTTTATTTAAATGAAATCTAAATGTTAAAAAAAAATGTCCCCTCCTAAACGAAGTTGCCATTTTCACACTGCATTGTTTAAAAGCTTATATTACTGCTAATACTAATGCAATCAACATTATTTTAACTAGTATTCTAAAAAACATATTGAAATTTCTTTTCCAATTCAGTTATAGACATTCTGTTTGAAGATTAGTATTTAATGGTTTCTGTTTAACATAAATCATTTTTAAATAGAAGAACATTGTTAAAATATTACCAAAAATCATCAGAAAACTTAAAATCCTTGGCCTTATTAATGAAAACATAGTTATTCTTAACAGTTTTCTATTTAAAAAAACACCTCAGTTTATCTTTAGAAATGTATCACATAAAAGCTTATGATTATGCTGTACATATGTGTCCTCATGTTTTTATGCTGTGCATGTAATCATATTACTGATTATTTTATAAACTGTAACAGCTGTAGGTCCAATTTTTTATAAAACATTTCACTAGTCATATTGCTTTTTAAAAATATAGGTTTTTTTATAGAATGCTGCATAGTTCATTTGTGGGTCCCAGTGAGATTCTTTATGCAACCTTTCCCGTGAAACTGCCCACGTACAAAATTATTTAAAGTCAAAAACCAGTTTAATCGTAGAAATATTTTATTAGTCGGAAACATCTTACTATGCAGCAAACTCAGGAATGTCCCTTTAAGTTATTATAAATGTTCTCAAATCCACCGTGTTTCTTGTCGTTCAGATGTTGTTTATACTCTCTCGAATGTTTTATTTTTAATTTTGGTTTTGCTTTAAAATTTAAAAATTAATTTTGTATGTAACAGAAAATGTACGTACCTCGGAAACATGGGATAGTGGCTTTAAAAGTGAATTGACAAATGGGCAAAGAACGACAACTCTTTCGCTAAGAGAAAAACACTAAAATTGCGTTTCGTTTTATTGATTGAAGCATACGTTTACGACAGTCGCGTGTCTCGTGTATCCCTTTCAAAAATATCCAGCGACCTTTAATTAAATTTATTGGTTTTTAAGAGACAGATGCACAAGAGACAATAAAACTAGCAACTTTAGCAACATGTCGTAAGAGACATTTTATAGACGGAGACATCAGAGGAAAACAAGCAAGTTAAAGCAAATTGCACTTGTATGACTTTCATTTCGTCTTTGTAGTAAAAATTTAATTTATATCGACGTGTACGTTTGAAGATGGGGTGCTTAGAAATAGCGACTATTATGTACAAGGGAACGATCCAGATTTTTATATCGACCCGTGCATTTCAAGATTGGATGATAAGAAATGCGACTATTGTATTCCAGGGCGGGTCCAGAAATGTCTATGGCTGTGACGTAACTTTAAAATAGCACTCGCAACTTAAAAAGACAACACAAAAAAAACACACAAAAGAACACCCCACCATTACATAAAATTATTTTCGCCAAATTAAAATAAAATTGGCGTATTTGACGAGTAACAGAAATAGTCTTGCTCGTCAATGGTTCCGGAAACTTTATTCTGGCTTAAATATCTATTTTATTCACAAAAACACCATAAATGACAAGAAATGTTATATCTATAATATTCCTTATAGATATATGAGATGACAAGGTAAATGGTTCTTAAAAAGTAAATGAAAAACAAAACTTTATTCAATTACTTTGATTTCTTTTCATTTCAACTTATTTTCGTGCTTATATCCAATTAAGGTTCACCACGCTGTCGTGGACACACACCTCAGCTGTCTGGGCTGTCTGTCCAGGACAGTGGGTTAGTTATTAGTAGTTAGTGTCTTTACGCTTAACAGTGAATCTTTTTCATTATGAATGAATGAATGAATGAATGAAAAAAAGAAAGAACGAACGAACGAACGAACGAACGAACGAATGAATGTTTAACGACACCCCAGTACATCAGCCATTGAAACAAGGGTAAGTATATGAATATGATTCATTATTCAAAGACAATTTAATAAACAAAGTTCAGTAAAATATAAATAAATAAATAAAAATAAAAGCTTAATTAAATAAATACGTAAATAAGTAAATAAATTAAATTAATAAACAAACAAACAAATAAATAAATAAATAAATAAATAAATAAATAAATAATTAAATGAATAAATAAATAAACAAACAAACAAATAAAATAAATATAATAAATAAATAAACAAACAAACAAACAAATAAATAAAACTCCATAAAGAGGCAATGCAAATTTTAAACAAACAAGATGGCATTTAATTATATACATTCGTACATCTATATAAAAACAAAATCAATATGGACAACAAAATATAATATTCCATGCCATCATATAATAAAACAAGCCACTGTATCTTTCTTCTCGCATTCCTCTGATGAACGATAAAACACAATTATTTTTTTAATCACCGCTTAGCACTGTCACCCGTCGGCAATTGCTTTGAAGTTAGTTAATGTCATTCAGTTCTACAAGGCATATTTTTTTATTGTTTATTTTCAACGCTACAGTTGAATTGACATTTCTAGAACTGTTCATTGTAAATGAGTTTTGACAGCGAGCGACAGCTTTAGTCTTTTTTTTCACTCCCGTCGAGCGAAAAGTATTACCATTGAAAATGTCTTGTAAAGAAATGTTGCCGAAGAAATGACTATATACATTTTAAATAATTATCATTCTGTGCGTTTTCATGCTTGCCGATCCAAAACCGATTGCCCGCTCGCGTAATTGTCGACGGTCTTTTCAGACAAAATTGACATCGATTTAAAATTTGAAAGATATTTTGGAAGTTATGATAAAAATAAAACGTAAATCAAGGTATAAAAGGAAACACGAGCTTTGTTAAAAATCCTTTTCGTGCTGTTGGGATAAAAACCAGAAAATTGTGCTCGTTACACCCGGTATTATCACCGCAAGGGACGCTGGGAACAAACAATGCTGAAACAGACAAATAAAAAACACACGTAAAAGTTAGACATGTAAATATTCGGGAACGTATTTCAAATCGATTTATGAATCAGGAATAGACTCAGAGAGAGAGAGAGAGAGAGAGAGAGAGAGAGAGAGAGAGAGAGAGAGAGAGAGAGAGAGAGGGGGGGGGGGGGGGGGGGGGAGAGGAGAGGAGAGGAGAGGAGAGAGCGTAGATAGATAGATAGATAGATAAAGAAAAATAAATCATATTCATTTCAATGGTCTTCCCGTATTTGTCCATGTACAAAATGTGTACATCCAACTGTGGTTAATGTACGCCGTCCCTGGCAAACCACTCGCGGTTGTTTCAGCTTTCTACTCAGGTCAGAGGTTAATGGACTGTTCTTAGTGATTGTTATAAACGTGTCGTAGTGGCGCACTAACTGTTAAATCTGGGATGGAGTCGGTGCTGGGGCGCGAACCCGACATGTACTAGCATCAAAAACGACTATTTAACCACTGCGACACGGAGGTCAGTTAAGGGAAGGACGTAACTTAAATGATAGCGAACAGACGACAAAATTACCAAATGTTTGACATCCAATAGCAAATGATTAATAAATCAATGTGTTCTAGTGGTGTCGTTAAACAAAGTAAACTTTAGATCTGTCGGAATGGAATCTGGTGTGAGGGGCACAGTCTCTAGTGGAGTGGGCACAGTCTAGTGTGGGTGGTGGGTGTCGGGGGGGGGGGGGGGGGGGCACTAGCCATATTTGTATCTTTAATTGTATATAGAGTCCTCAGATGGTGGGTACAGGCGATAGGAAGGAAGGAAATAGGTTTTTTTAACGACATTTTATTTACGGTTATATGGCGTCGGACATATGGTTAAGGACCATACAGATATTGAGAGAGGAAACCCGTTGTCGCCACTTCATGGGCGACTCTTTTCGATTAGCAGCAAGGGATCTTTTATATGCACCGTTCCACAGACAGGATAGTACATACCACGGCCAGCTGTGGTGCACTGGCTGGAGCGAGAAATAGCCCAATGGGTCCACCGACGGGGATCGATCCCAGACCGACCGCGCATCGAGCGAACGCTGTACCACTGGGCTACGTCCCGCCCCTGTACAGGCAATAGGGTCATAGGGTTGACTGATATTGCTACACGTTACATAGTAAAGTGTTAGCGAACCTTTAGCTATAAACAATAAACACCGAAATCAGGTGCAAGTCACTCGCGACAATTATTTGAAAACCATATAAAGTAGTTCGTCATACTATTTTAATATGAACGTAATTATTGTAATAAACAACCATATTCCCGGGGAAAATTATCCTCGGTAACTGTCCTTTTCTCCGTCCGTCGCGATCATTTTTGTTTTTCAAAGCCGGAAGAAAGACAATAATTTAACTTGTTTTTCTGCACGTTGGAACCTCAGTGCGCCAATTATGCCTTATTATTCTTATAAAACGTTCACCTGCAGGAGAGTTCAACACAATTTACCTGTACTAATTAGAAAACCGCAGGTGCGAAAAACCACGAGCGCTCGATTCGGCGGCCCGCCTTTGAAGTTGGCCACCTGATCCACGATCAACGCATGATGCATGTCGATTTCTTCCCATTGTACAGGTAGAAGAACTGTAGGATCTTCTTTATATCAGGTTATTGAATAAAAAGAAAATTGGTCATTCCATGTGACAATACATAACAACGGTTAAAAGAGTTTGTCGACAATAGCTTAAAAGGATATATCGGATTTTGGAAACTCGATATCAAATGTGAAATCTAACATTCAACTGACTTAATGTGGACTTATCAGAATTAAATCTAATTATATAAATGGAGTGCTTAAAATAGGTAAATAAAATATTTCTGTGTTCCGGGGTTTTTTCTCGGACACAATTTTTAAAGCACACAACTATTAAAGTAAGTAAACAAATATTAGGTAATGGTTCGTAGATAAGTGTAAATGTAATTAATTAGAAATTGTTTTGATTTACAACACATATTATCAGATTAAATTTTTTTTTTTAATATCATGCAAATTGCGGCAACAGGAATAGTTTTTTTAACAAACAGTTGCAAATAATTATATTAGACTTTCATGCATTCATTTTATTGAACTTTAAAAGGTAAATGCATTTAGCTTTATTTAACACCTAATAAAAATAGCTATAATAAGGGTGGATTAAAAAAAAAAAAAGTAAATATATTTAATAAATAAAACAGGTGAACCTATTTAATCATGGTCTACAAATATGATTGATTAAATTAAAACTAGAAAGAGCAAAAAATAATAATAATGTTTTGCTAATAATTGTAACATGCATTAATTTAAACTTTCTTGTTCCACCTAATGCATCACAACTGGTCAAAGGCCGTGGTATGTGCTTTCCTGTCTGTGGGAAAATACATATGTTAGTACTAAACCAAATAACTTCCGGCTAGGTCAAAGTTCGAGGTGCACCCAACTTTTGATAGAGAAGTGAACACCACAAGTCCTGTGATTGGTGATAAATGTGAGTGTGTTGGTTGTAAAAGAAAAATAATTTCATCTGGGCAAAACATGTATACAATTTTATTTCATCTAGTACCACTGTGTCAAATAGCCTTGTGCTTGAAACATGTATGGGGTACCTGTAAAAAAACACAAAGTGCGGATGTAGGGTAGTCATAGATGCTACCCGTTATCTCAGAAATGAGCAGTTTGACATCCAATTTGTTTCTGATCCATTTTAAGGGTGAGGAGTGGTAGTATTTATATCCGTAGCATTTATGTCGATTGATACGCTGCAGTTAGGAGTTTTAGCCACACATGTTACTATTGTCGTCTATGAGATTTGATTTGGTAGTATACATCCATATAACAGATCGCTTGCTGCATTAGGAAAAATGTGTCGGGTTTTCTCTGATGACTATATGTCAAAATTACCAAATGTTTGACAACCAATAGCCAATGATTAATAATCAATGTGCTCCAGTGGTGTCATTAAACAACAAAACATTCGGATGACTATGTGTCAGCATTAGCATATGTTTGACATCCCATAGCCGATGATTAATTAATTAATGTGCTCTAGTGGTGTCGTTAAACAAAACAAACTTTAAACTTTATCCGTACTTTTGTAGTTTTCTCTCACAGAGGCAGGTCGTAACCCAGTGGTAAAGCGTTCGCTTGATGCGCGGTCGGTCTAGGATCGATCTCCGTCGGTGGGCCCATTGAGCTATTTCTCATTCCAGCTAGTGCTCCACAACTGGTGTAATAACAAAGTCCGTGGTATGTACTATCCTGTCTGTGGGATGGTGCATATAAAAGATCCCTTGCTGCTAATCGAAAAGAGTAGCCTATGAAGTGGCGACAGCGGGTTTCCTCTCTCAATATCTTTGTGGTCCTTAACCATATGTCTGACGCCATATAACCGTAAATAATATGTGTTGAGTGCTTCGTTAAATAAAACTTTTCCTTCCTTTTTCTCTCACAAAACAAAACAAACTGGTTTTTTACTTTAAACTTTAAAAGCTCATATCAATTAATAAAGTATATAACAAATAATTGGTAGTTTGCAACTGATGTTAATTTCAACGGATATTTAAAAATATAAATACTAGTAACTACTGAAATTGGAAAAGAACACAACTATTAACACCACAACCAACATCACCACCATCATCATCATCGTCGACGTCATCATCATCATTATCAGCAGCAGCATCGTCATCATCATCATCATCATCATCATCGTCATCATCATCATCATCATCGTCATCATCACCACAATCATCATCATCATCATCATCATCATCGTCATCATCATATTAATTGGTCTTATTGGTTACTAAGGGACGGGACATAGCCCAGTGGTAAAGCGCACTCTTTGGGATCGATCCCCGTTGGTGGGCCCATTGGGCTATTTCTCGTTCCAGCCAGTGCACTACGACCGGTATATCAAAGACCGTGGAATGTGCTATCCTGTCTGTCGGATGGTACATATAAAAGATCCCTTGCTATCAATGGAAAAATGTAGCGGGTTTTCTTTCTAAGACTATATATGTACAAATTACCAAATGTTTGACATCCAATAGCCGATGATTCATAAATCAATATGCTCTAGTGGTGTCGTTAAACAAAGACACACTTTTTTATTAGTTATTATTTTATGCTACTTTCAATTTTATATTTTATAATATGCAGAGGTAGAGTTTAAAATTGGCAAAATTTTAAAAATAGCAATTAGTAAAAAAGTTAATAGAATTTCAAAACAAAATGAAATAAAAAGTTACCAGCTAAAAATAAAAGGAATCGACTGCTCGGCCGAATATTTATATAATTTGGAGCATTTTAGAAGGACAGTCCAAAAATAAATAAGAGAAAGAAGAGAGGATCGGACTATTAAAAAAGTAATTTCGACATAAAATTTTGAACGAAGGTCTAAAAGTTTAAGTCCGATCTATATGTCCACGGGAGTGGCCTCGTTAAGGCCGTTAGGGTGCACAGCTTGTAGGGACGAGATGGGTTGCATCCCGTCAAGAAAACTCCTAGATTGACAGTCATTAGACGTTGAAGGTATAGTGCTGTGCTGAAATACAGATCTTGAGAAGCCGGATCCGTCTGAACGAGAGAGAGAATCAGACTAAGGTATAGTCCAGTCGTCATGGGTTGGTATAGTGGTGCGGACGGGCCCGACTCCGGAGAATACGAGATGGTATCACTATAAAGCAAAGTAAACTAGAAAAAAGTAGTAGGGGCCGACCCCGCTTCCTTAGGACAGGCTCGGACATGTAGAGACTAAACGCGAACAACCGTGGCGTTCTGCACAATGGCCATCATACGAGTCACGAAAAAAACTAGTCGACATAGTCAGCCGGAGAAATGACGTGGAGGCAATCAGTTCCAATGGCCGCATACATCCCAGTAGAAAACTTCATTTCGCTGACAAAAACAACGAAATGAAGGATCCCCAAGTCGAGCCGCGAAAGCACGTGCAGTGTGCACGAGCGAAACAAACACGTCTTACCGCGTCGAGCTCCAGACTGGGAATGCCGAGGAACGAGAAAAAGCCCAATAGTCCCACCGACGGGAATTGATCCCAGACCGACCGCGCATCAAGCGGGCGCTTTACCACTGGGCTTCGTCCCGCCCTTGAATTAAAGATGCTTTCATTCAATTATTGTGGATGATGAATTTTAAAAAAATTAATAAAAAACCAACAAAAAAACTCATTAAAGGGGCACTTTAAACCGGGGTGGGTGGACAATGGACCTCTGTGACCCCCAACCCCACTCTCTAACCCCCCAATCCCCTGGATCCGCCAATGACATGCATCGTTAGTCGAATGTCGCCCCACGTCTCGCAATCGACATAAGGGATGATCACGTGGTTACACAATCCGTCTGAAGTCCGTCTTTGATGTCGCCGACACGGGACTTTTAATTTGCCATCTTAGCACAGGTATGCGGCCGTTTGCGTGTCGCAAGCCACGTTGAAATCCGACAAGGAATTGTTGACTTGTCAAAGATGTTTACGCTCGCCAAATTATTTCCATTGTTACGGAATCGGTGACGCAGGTAAAAGTGATTTCGGCCGTCTCTGATACTGTTGTATGTCGGGCTACGAATCCTTTTTCGTCTCTAGTCTGCTAGCGGTATCGCCTTTTAAATAACAGCTTCCGTTTCGAGCTTTGATCTTAGCCGCGCGATCAACTGAAATCGGAACCTGTTTATGTTACTGCACTGAAATGTATCTATCATGTCGGGTGGCAATGGATTGAAATGTACATGAAATAGATAAAGTGTTCAATTTCACCGCTATGTACGTGCAAGTCGCCCCGGGATATGTACACGGTGCAGATTGCAATTAAAGACCATGTTGAAAGGTTTTAAGTGTCTAGTGGTGAGTTGTAAGTACCAGGGTTTGCAGGTTTTTATTGATAGTTATTTGTTTGGTTTGACGAATTAAGAACTGTAATTATTTGGTAGTATAATACTAACGTAAGCGGTATTTTACTGCACTGTGTATGCGCAAGAATAACGGGTATATTTCATACGTTCGCAGATACGAACTGGCGTAATAGGGGGCGGATGGGAGGGAGGAGGGAATTCCCCCCAATCACACCTCTTTCTTATCCACTATATTTTATATTTGCCTGTTACAATATAACACGACTCATAGTATGGGTGGCAGTCCCCATAGCTCGAATCCCCTCCAGCCCTCCCCATATTGATATTGATAGGTAGGGAAGGCTAGAGGAAACTCTATGTAATGATTTGGCAATCGTCAACAACCAAATGGTCGCAAGCTACTGTGTGTAAAATACACATTTTGTTCCTAAATCTGATGCCACAGAGCTTTAGTTTGATTATTCTCGAGTCCAGTCATGACATTAAATTTATATGTTGTTGACCAGTTCCAACGTGTCACGTGGGTACACACTTTGCTCTACGTCACCACAAGAAAGTACAGCGCAGGTTCGTTTCGCATAGAGGCGTCGGGTTTCTTCGTGTAACGTTGGTACTGGTTAATAACATATAAGTTTAAAGGGACATTCCTGAGTTTGCTGCATTGTAAAATGTTTCCGACTAATAAAATATTTCTACGATTAAACTTACATATTAAATACATTTTCTTGTTTAGAATACCAGTGTCTGTGTATTCAATGTGTTTCTGGTCGTCTTAATATTTGTAAGAAGCCCAAACTGGATTTTGTCTTCAAATAATTTTGTACGTACAAAAAAACAACAATATTTTAGGAAATAAGATGAAATTTAACCTAGTACAAATATTAGAACGATCAGAAACACGTTTAATATACAGCCACTAATATTTTATGCAGAAACAT
Source organism: Gigantopelta aegis (assembly GCF_016097555.1). Taxonomy (NCBI): domain Eukaryota; kingdom Metazoa; phylum Mollusca; class Gastropoda; order Neomphalida; family Peltospiridae; genus Gigantopelta; species Gigantopelta aegis. The sequence goes on along the minus strand of NC_054711.1, from coordinate 15,939,205 downwards.
ATATTTGATATGTAATTACAATCGTTAAAAAGTCTCTGTTGGTCGATAACATCTTAAAAGTGAAGCAAACTCAGGAATGTCCCTTTAATGTCGTGACTCGAGAATAATCAGACTAAAGCTCTGTGACATCAGAATTTTAGGAACAAAATGTGTATTTTAGGCACAGTAGCTTGCCATCATTTGGTTGTCGACGATTGTCAAATCATTACATAGATTTTCCTCTAGTCTTCCCCTACATATCAATACCAATAAGGAGGGGGCCGGAGGTGACTCGCGCTACAGTCCCCAATGCCGGTGCATCCCCTAGTATAAAACAATCTTGGCTACGCCAATGGCAGAACCACGAAAATAAAGATTACAAAATAAGGTACAAGTATAAAAACAAGCCTGTAACAGGGCTTGAAACTGCAAGTCGCCGGGTCGCTAAATGCGACCAAAGAATCTTTTTGGCGACAAGAATTACATATTTAAAACATTTGATGTTAATACCAGTGTCTGATAATTCAGTGTGTTTGCAGTCGTGTGCTAATGCTTGTAGCACTATATGTTTCATTTTACTTTGTAATTAGTTTTTCGTACGTACACAATTATTGGAAGGTAAAATCTGGTTTGGGCTACTACAAACATAAGGACGACAACAAACATCTTGATGTTCTAAACACTGATATTCTAAACATTCATTTCAATTTATTTTCGTGCTTCTTTGAAAATTACCCGAATGTATTAAAAAAAAAAAAAAAAAAAAACAAACAAACAAACAAACAACACCTCCTTAGTTACAACTAAGCGTAACAATTTATTTCATATTCCAAATACGGGGCGGGACGTAGCCCAGTGGTAAAGCGCTCGCATGGTGCGTGGTCGATTTAGGATCGATCCCCGTCGGTGGCCTCATTGGGCCATTTCTCCTTCCAGCCAGTGCTCCACAACTGGTGTAAGAAAGGCCGTGGTATGTACTATCCTGTCAGTGGGATGGTGCATATAAAAGATCCCTTGCTACTAATCGAAAAGAGTAGCCCATGAAGTGGCGACAGCGGGTTTTCTCTCTATATATGTGTGGTCCTTAACCATATGTCTTACGCCATATAACTGTACATAAAATGTGTTGAGTGCGTCGTTAAATAAAACATTTCCTTCCTTTCTTCCTTTCTTCATTTTCCTTCATATTCCAAAACTGACGCCATATAACCGTAAATAAAATGTGTTAAGTGCGTCATTAAATAAAACATTTCATTCCTTCATATTCCAAATAATTACTCTTCGGACATGGATCTTATGCAAAAACAACAAGTGAGCTAACTGGATACTGCTTGCTTAAACATGTTACAATGACGGCGAACGCAGGATGGTCCCTTTCAACTGTTGACACTGAACGTACCAAACCACAACAGATTTATCGCATTTCACTTCAGGCGTTGATCTTCAACAAAACAAGAGAAACAAAAAATCTATCAAAATTTGCAATCCACAGATGGCCACGAGGATTTTCTTTTCACCCAAGACCCAACGAATTAAACACCTACGTTTGTCGAAATTAGTTTAATTTTCAAGATTTGTCGCGAGACGTGATAACAGATTAACCCCTTCGGGCCCGCGATCATTGTTTTTCGCAACCTGTTCCGTCGAATTTCCGTTACATCATTTTGGAATAACCGGAGGCGGGGGTAGCTTCCTATTGTAAATAATCGCCGTTTTGTGTGTGTGTGGGGGGGGGGGGGGGGGGGGGGGAGGGGGGGGTATTGTTTGGTTACTGGTCCCTGGGAAAATGATAAATGCTTCTTAGGTCTAAGTGATAAACCCGTGAGAATGGAAGCGTTTTTGTTGTTTTTGTTAAAGTCACATACCCTAGTTTTTAAACACTACGATGTATTTATGCGTTTACTGTTAAAGGCGTTTTTTATCATTTAAATTAGAAGTACATTTTCGTACACATGAAGTGGTTCTGGTCATCCAGGGTTTTGCAATACCCCAAAATGCATTTTTCATAATTCTAAAAACGCACGTTCGTCTGAGAAGTAATGGTTATCGAGACAAGCTTTAGTTATTTTTGACGGTATTTCCCTGTTTAAACATCACAGACTTTAGACTATTTTTGTTATAACCTTTTCCAAATGTGTGTTGTAACTTGTAGGTTTGTAGATTTACTAAACTGAGTGTCCATTTTCACGGGTTGAAACTAGTGTCTGCTCCTTTAATTTGTGATAAGATTATACCAACGGTTGAACTGCGACAGTTGTTGAAAACAGATGTTTCATAGCAGCACGTGTACGTTTTCTGTTTAGTTATTGGTGACGTTTTATAACATTATAGATGTCATTGAAATGTTAAAATTCTCAATTTCAATTTTCAAACAAAGATTTAAAAAAATATTATCAATGGCATATCTACAGTAATAAATATATGTGCATATGCATATAACTTTTAGTGACACTTTCATGTGCATATGAGTAACCAATGACGGATAATCAATTTTTCTGTTTCTTTCTGGCTGAAATAGAGTTCATCATACGAACGTAATCTACTGTAGAACAAAAACGAAATGTATTAAATGTAATACTGATGGGGGGATTTGTGTTGTTTGTTGTTGTTTTTTGTTCTTGTTGTTGTTTGTTTTGTTTCGTTTTGTTTTATTATTTATAATTTGTTTTCTTTCTTTCTTAATTTACTAGTGTTTATTAATTAATTAATTTATTTATTTTAACATTTGTTTTATTTATTTATTTTAAAATTTACTTTATTTATTTAGTTAGTTACTTAAGTTAGTTTAGTTAGTTTTTCTTGGGAAAACGTCATCACGGTAATATATTAACTGTTTACAACCAATGACACTAATATACGTCAAGTCAAAAAAACTGTTATAAATGTATATAATTTAGTATCTATATACACAGCGTAAACGATTCCCCACCCAAGAAATGCTATGATCAGTTTCCATGACTTTGCACCCCGACACTAGAATTAAAACTCCTGCGACCCCTCCTGTTTTATCAATATATTTACACAAGTACCAATGATAATTTTTAAGGAAGTTAACTTATTTTTTTAATGAAGGTACTTTATATTCTGTAAATTTATTATTATTATCAAAGATACGTTTTTCTAATTTATTATTATTATCAAAGATACGTTTTTCTAATTTATTATTATTATTATCAAAGATACGTTTTTCTAATTTGCAACTGACATGAACACGTTACTTATCATTCTGCGTGTTTTGTTTGTTTGGGGTTTTTGTGTGTGTGTGTGTGTTTTTGTGTGTTTTGTGTGTGTGTGTGTGTGTTTGTGTGTGTGTTTGTGTGTGTGTTTTTTTGTGTGTGTTTGTGTGTGTGTTTGTGTGTGTGTGTTTTTGTGTGTGTTTTTGTGTGTGTTTGTGTGTGTGTTTTTGTCGGTGGGGTTTAATGATTTATATGAATAGAGGAAGTAGTGTTAGTGAAATATGGTATCGATAGTTTATATTAACATTTTGTTACCTATATTTAACTCCTCCACATCTTCCTCTTCTCTGTCTGTCTGTCTGTCTGTCTGTCTGTCTCTCTCTCTCTCTCTCTCTCTCTCTCTCTCTCTCTCTCTCTCTCTCTCTCTCTCTCTCTCAATCTCTCTTTCTTTCATACCCTCTCCGTCTCTCACCTTCTCTTTATAGATAGAAAATAAAAAGCAACAAGACAATTTAAAAAAAAAATGTTACTAAAGTATAAAACCGTGACGTCATTCCACAATCAACTGAACTGAACTGAACTGAACTTTATTTACTCTCAGGCCGTAAACCACGGCATATGAGGTACACAATACAATTATACATATATTTTGACAAGATGGCAAACGTATAAGTATTTCACATAAATAAATAAACAAATAAATAAATATATATACACAAACAAGGTACCGCTTTCACGAAACACACGTTCTGCATAAATTATCATAATGCGATTAGCCGAATCGCCAATGAACGTAGCAGTGTTCAACACGGCAAAGGTGTCTTTGCAGAACTACGGCAATTTCGCCTAATGATTAACAACCGGAGATGGCGAGATGACAAAGTCCAATTTGTTTCACCACGGGATGACCCCTGATCGGGTGCATTTAGGTCATTAACTCTCGTGACAGCATTTACCTGCTGCCGTGGCCAGCACCGACCGGTCATTATTGGGAATAGTTCAATGCAGCAAATTAACTGCAATTGAGGGCCGGCCCCTTAATCGAGTTGTTTACCTGTAAATTCGCCATTGTATGTTTTCAATACGGTGGTCCCCACTCCCCCGTGGTGCAGGGTGGGGGATCTGTAGTTTTCGTTCGCCGAAGATAAGTATGATAGGTATGCAAGTAATTTGGGGGTTTTCAACGTGTGAGAAATTTGGAATATTTTATAGTGTTCTTTTGTTGGAACAAGCATTCGGGATTATTTTCTTCTTATTTTCTTCTCTTATTTTACCTCTTTTTTTTTCTTCTTTTTTTTAAAACTGAATATAAATTATTGTAGTTCTGAGGTTACATGCAAGAGAAAAATCAAAAAATAATTTTAAAACTTTAGATTCCACCATGAACTTATCTTGAAGATTTCACTAGATGTTGAATTTCATTCGAAATTTTAATATATATATATACACCTGTGTTATCTACATTTTTGCATAGCTTTTTACATTGTGTTTTAGTAGAATGTTTTAGTAGAATGTTTTAGTCATGTTGATCATTAAATTAATTATTTATTTATTTAACATTGTTTGCCACCCTATAGCCGATGTATTTTTTGTCATGGGTATCTTTAAACATTAATAATTGATTAATTCATTCATTCATTCATACTTTCGTTGAAAACTTTATGTTGCATGTTAAATAAATATTTGTTTAAAAAAATACAGAAATACAGAAATAAATAATAATAATAATAATAAAAATCAACGAAACATATACTAGTATGTATACACAAACAAACACAAATCATACTACAAATCTATTATGCTTGATGTTCTATGTATTAATTTTTTTCTGAATATTTATTGTAGTGTTTCTTCCGGTTTCACTTTATCTGCACTGTTAATTTGTCTTGCTTGATGGTTTGTGTATTTACTTTGTTTCAAATATCTGTAGTAATAGTAGTCGCCTATAATGTTATAATATTTGTAGTAATAGTAGTCGCCTATAATGTTATAATATCTGTAGTAATAGTAGTCGCCTATAATGTTATAATATTTGTAGTGAGGAGAGGGCCTCGTAAGATGGATAACTTGTGCCCAATCCTTTTGTGTATTATATACAATAAAATATGTTTCAAATCTTGAAAATTAAACTAATTTCGACAAACGTAGGTGTTTAATTCGTTGGGTCTTGGATGAAAAGAAAATCCTCGTGGCCATCGATTCTGTGGATTGCAAATTTTGATAGATTTTTTGTTTCTCTTGTTTTGTTGAAGATCAACGCCTGAAGTGAAATGCGATAAATCTGTTGTGGTTTGGTACGTTCAGTGTCAACAGTTGAAAGGGGCCATCCTGCGTTCGCCGTCATTGTAACATGTTTAAGCAAGCAGTATCCAGTTAGCTCACTTGTTGTTTTTGCATAAGATCCATGTCCGAAGAGTAATTATTTGGAATATGAAGGAATGAAATGTTTTATTTAATGACGCACTTAACACATTTTATTTACGGTTATATGGCGTCAGTATTTGGAATATGAAGGAAGATGAAGAAAGGAAGGAAATGTTTTATTTAATTACGCACTCAACACATTTTATGTACAGTTATATGGAGTCAGACATATGGTTAAGGACCACACATATATAGAGAGAAAACCCGCTGTCGCCACTTCATGGGCTACTCTTTTCGATTAGTAGCAAGGGATCTTTTATATGCACCATCCCACTAACAGGATAGTACATACCACGGCCTTTCTTACACCAGTTGTGGAGCACTGGCTGGAAGGAGAAATGGCCCAATGAGGCCACCGACGGGGATCGATCCTAAATCGACCACGCATCATGCGAGCTGGGCTACGTCCCGCCACGTATTTGGAATATGAAATAAATTGTTAAGCTTAGTTGTAACTAAGGAGGTGTTGTTTGTTTGTTTGTTTGTTTGTTTTGTTTTTTTTGTTTTTTAATACATTTGTTTTTTCACCAGGAGTTCAAACGGTTTAGCTGTAATGAGGCTGGGTATTCATACACTGGGGTTTTTCTTGGGACAAAAATGGGACGCGATCAATTCGGGTAATTTTCAAAGAAGCACGAAAATAAATTGAAATGAATGTTTAGAATATCAGTGTTTAGAATATCAAGATATTTGTTGTCGTCCTTATGTTTGTAGTAGCCCAAACCAGATTTTACCTTCCAATAATTGTGTACGTACGAAAAACTAATTACAAAGTAAAATGAAACATATAGTGCTACAAGCATTAGCACACGACTGCAAACACACTGAATTATCAGACACTGGTATTAACAACAAATGTTTTAAATATGTAATTTTTGTCGCCAAAAAGATTCTTTGGTCGCATTTGGCGACCCGGCGACTTGCAGTTTCAAGCCCTGTTACAGGCTTGTTTTTATACTTGTACCTTATTTTGTAATCTGTATTTTTGTGGTTCTGCCATTGGCGTAGCCAAGATTGTTTTATACTAGGGGATGCACCGGCATTGGGGACTGTAGCGCGAGTCACCTCCGGCCCCCTCCTTATTGGTATTGATATGATGGGGAAGACTAGAGGAAAATCTATGTAATGATTTGACAATCGTCGACAACCAAATGGTGGCAAGCTACTGTGCCTAAAATACACATTTTGTTCCTAAAATTCTGATGTCACAGAGCTTTAGTCTGATTATTCTCGAGTCACGACATTAAAGGGACATTCCTGAGTTTGCTTCACTTTTTAAGATGTTATCGATCAACAGAGACTTTTTAACGATTGTAATTACATATCAAATATATGTTTCTGCATAAAATATTAGTGGCTGTATATTAAACGTGTTTCTGATCGTTCTAATATTTGTACTAGGTTAAATTTCATCTTATTTCCTAAAACAAAATAAAAAATTGTACGTACGAAATTATTTGAAGACAAAATCCAGTTTGGGTTTCTTACAAATATTAAGACGACCAGAAACACATTGAATATACAGACACTGGTATTCTAAACAAGAAAATATATTTAATATGTAAGTTTAATCGTAGAAATATTTGATTAGTCGGAAACATTTTACAATGCAGCAAACTCAGGAATGTCCCTTTAAACTTACACGTTATTAACCAGTACCAACGTTACACGAAGAAACCCGACGCCTTTATGCGAAACGAACCTTACTTTCTTGTGGTGACGTAGAGCAAAGTGTGTACCCACGTGACACGTTGGAACTGGTCAACAACATATACATTTAATGTCATGACTGGACTCGAGAATAATCAAACTAAAGCTCTGTGGCATCAGATTTAGGAACAAAATGTGTATTTTACACACAGTAGCTTGCGACCATTTGGTTGTTGACGATTGCCAAATCATTACATAGAGTTTCCTCTAGCCTTCCCTACCTATAAACGGGAATAAACGAACATAAATACAAACAAACAGAAACAAAGGAATAATGAAATAAACACATAATGAATTATAATACTGAAGTGTAAATTTAAAATAATACTATAGAATTGTTTATCCTAAAATATTTAAAATCAAATACCAAAAACAAATTTTTAAATAATAAAAATAAGATTTTGTACTGTACATTTTAGCGTGTGTAACTAACCACGATACTAGAAAACGATAATTTATTTCTAAGAAACGAAGAAGCTATCACATAATTCAAATAAATATCCTATTAAAAATACATTTCAAAATTAAATCAACATTTTCTTCTTTTCGCCCAAGTCTACTGGCGCCAAACGAGACTGTATCAATTCATATTTGTTTTGTAACAAAAACATGTTGTGACATTTCCATTGTACAGAATCAACCTTTTGAATATTCAAAACTATAAGTGCCTATTTAACTACACAGATCGCCTGTGTCTTCCCGAAATGTAGTATTCTCACGGGAACCTAATAACCAAATTTTACCTAAGTGAATTTTAAGTACCCAATGTCTGTCTCCCTGTTGTAAGAAAGCGGCCACGCCCCTTAGCAAATATTACATAACTTTATGTCGGAGTGAGCCGAGGAGGTGTTTCCGCCGTCATCATTTACTCGTGGCACTGATATATTGATTGACATGTAATGAACTCATTAACAGACAAGTTGATTTTTTTCAAGTTTGCAAGAGCCATTAGTGTACTTGTGAGATTTAAAATTGTACGAAATCGGAACAACACAAAAACAAAATCGAAGAATTAACTAATTTGCCTATATATTATTTTCAGTGTATATGAAAAAAGCTAATTTTATTTATATTATATTTGTTTTAATAAATATTCACACTATAAAAAATATTTTATTGAGTGTTAAAAAATTTATAAAGAAAGTTATCGTCAGTATAAAAAAAAAAAAATGTTTAACATTGTCAGTTTAAAGTTATCGTCAGTATAATAAAATAATGTTTAACGTTGTCAGTTTAAAGTTATTGTCAGTATAATATAATAATGTTTAACGTTGTCAGTTTAAAGTTATCGTCAGTATAATAAAATAATGTTTAACGTTGTCAGTTTAAAGTTATTGTCAGTATAATATAATAATGTTTAACGTTGTCAGTTTAAAGTTATCGTCAGTATAATAAAATAATGTTTAACGTTGTCAGTTTACAATGTTTGTCCCCTAAAATAACTAATCAGTATCATAACAATGAAAAGACTACACATACATACATACATACATACATACATATGGATGCCTCGATAGCTCAGAGCGCATCGTGGTTGGTCTCGCAGTTTGCAGGCGATTCGGTGCCACAGGTTCGAGTCCCAGCAACGGCATGGGACAATTTGTGAGGCCAGAAAGGATTTAATTATCCCCTGTGCCTGTGCGTTAATATCTATGTATGTAACAGTCAACCTCGACATACATACAATATATAGATATTCATACATCATTACATACATACATACACTGTTTTATGCACGTAAGCGGGATCGGCCGCGTAAAGTGTAGGCCTCATGCATGTGGTTGAGTTAAAGAGCATCCTTTTTATGGATGTTTCAATAGCTCAGAGCGCATTGTGGTTAGCCTTGCAATTTGCGGACGATTCGGTGCCACAGTTTCGACTCCCAGCAACGGCATGGGGCAATTTGTGAGGCCAGAAAGGATTTAATTATCCCCTGCGCCAGTGCGTTAATATCTATGTATGTAACAGTCAACCTCGACATACATACAATATATAGATATTCATACATCAATACGTACATCAATACACACATGCATATATATCTAGAACTGAGATACTTAGTTATTTCACTACTTGTTTTCATGTGAAACATCAATAAATATTTGTAGACAAAAGAAATTTGGGACTAGCTGCGGGTCAGCGGAAAATGTCGAATGTGTGCACATATACTAAAAACTGAAGCTGGTATGAACAAAACAATATTGAGAAAACACAAAGAATATGTATACTATGTAATATTCATGATATTAAGAATGAATTGTATTTTATTATTCAATTATATTTATAATTTTCCCTCCTTTTTTGTTATTCATCTGACTAATAGTACTTGTGAATAGAACATTCTCACGGCTAGCTCTGGCACTCGACAAATACGACAGTTGCGAATTATAAAACAACAACAAAATCCCAGTAAAATAAATTCATAAAATAACTGACATTTTTTCAAATATCAATAAATTATTTATTTTAAATTTCGTGACTCTTTTGCCTTTGGCGGACATGTTTGTAGATATGTTTTTTTTTTAATGTTAGTAGAGAGAGTATCATCATGTTTAAACACAGTAAAAATACAAAATATATAATTAAATCATATGCATATCATATGCATATGCATGTATAGGCTACTCTTTATAGAGTTTGGGAGCGAGACGTAGCCCAGTGGTAAAGCGCTCGCTTGATGTGCGGTCGGTTTGGGATCGATCCCCGTCGGTGGACCCATTGGGCTATTTCTCGCTCCAGCCAGTGCACCGCGATTGGTACATCAAAGGCCGTGGTATGTGCTACCCTGTCTATGGGATGGTGCATACAAAAGATCCCTTGCTGCCAATCGAAAAGAGTAGCCAATGAAGTGGCGACAGCGGGTTTTCTCCTTCAATACCTGTGGTCCTTAACCATATGTCTGACGCCGTAAATAAAATGTGTTGAGTGCATCGTTAAATAAAACATTTCCTCCCTTTATAGAGTTATGAGAGACTATATACACAATAGATACACACATTCATAGAATAATTATAGGAACTAAGAGAAACATTTTTTTTTTTTTTTTTTGCTAACTAATGCAAATCACTCACAGTTAATAAACACGCGAGTTATCTCCGTCACCGAATATCTTCATTACCTTCATGGTGTCGTTAAACACGCGAGTTATCATTTTCACCGAATATCTTCATTACCTTCATAGTGTCGTTAAACGAAACAAACTTTAACTTTTAACTCAATCGAATGTACTGTGCATAAAACTGTGGCGGTTTGTTTTCCTTCTAATTTTACTTTATTTATTTAGGGGACAGGACGATTTCTTTTTCTCATTTTACTTTATTTATTTAGGGGACAGGACGATTTCGTTTTCTCATTTTACTTTATTTATTTACGGGACAGGACGATTTCTTTTTCTCATTTTACTTTATTTATTTACGGGACAGGACGTAGCCCAGTGGTACAGCGCTCGCTTGATGCGCGATCGGTATGGGATCGATCCCCGTTAGTGGGCCCATTGGGCTATTTCTCGTTCCAGCCAGTGCACCACGATTGGTATATCAAAGGTCGTGGTATGTGTTATCCTGTCTGTAGGATGGTGCATTTAAAAGATCCCTTGCCACTAATGAAAAGAAATGTAGCGGGTTTCCTCTCTAAGACTATATGTCAAAATTACTAAATGTACTCTAGTGCTGTCGTTAAACAAAACAAACAAACTTCTTCTTTTTTCTTTTTTTAATTATTTATTTATTAAAGTTCAAGCAATGTTTCTTTGCCACGCACATACACAGAAACACACACGCACCTATCTTAAAATATGGTTATTTTGCTATTTAGAGAGAGAGAGAGAGAGAGAGAGAGAGAGAGAGAGAGAGAGAGAGAGAGAGAGAGAGAGAGAGAGAGAGAGAGAGAGAGAGAGACAGACAGACAGACAGACAGAAACAGAGATAGACAGAGAGCGAGAGACAGAGAGAGAGAGAGGAGCTAGATTGTAAGAAAGAGAGGGAGCGATGTCACCACAAAGATTACTCCTATCGCAACAAGGGCTATGTATAAACAGACAGTGGTATTCTAAACACGAAAATATATTTAATATGTAAATTTAGTCGCCAAAAATGCTCTGTTAGTACGAAACATATTACAATGACTAAAAACTTTGCACAGTCATTTTAAGTACTGAAAAGTGTATTTTGAAAAGCGAAGTATTGTTATAGGGTGACATAATATTATATGCTGATCAAAAAAATTATAATTAAAAAAACATCTTAACTGGTTCGTCATAAAAAAAAATCAGCATCTAAACCGTATTCATAATATTAAATTTCATCACAATAATTTAAAGGGCCAACTCTAAAGAGAGAGAGAGAGAGAGAGAGAGAGAGAGAGAGAGAGAGAGAGAGAGAGAGAGAGAGAGAGAGAGAGAGAGAGAGAGGCAGACAGACAAACAGGGACAGGAACGGAGAGACGGATGAAGATAGAAAGTGACAAACAGATTGAGAGACAGACAGACAGGCAGACAGAAGGAGAGAGAGAGAGGGAGAGAAGGCGGACTCGTCACCACCACATAAGCTACTTCTACAGGAAAGCAGAAAGGGATCTTTTATATACACTTACCCTTTAAAGTTTAAATAAAACAGTACATACCACCACAGCCATTGACATACCAGTATTGGGCTACATGCCGCCCCCTGCCAGTAAGAGAACTTTAAAGAAACACTTCAAGACTTGTCATGGGTTAACTACCTGCTTGCCGGAGATCTGTTGGAGATTGTTTCATCATTTGCAGACTGTGATTTCAAGAAATCTTGTAGAGTAAAAATTGTGCTCCTTAAAATGTCGAGAATGGGTATCAGGGTGTAACACTCACTTTTCAAAGTAATCGGTGTTACATTCAGAGCAAGCTATTGTAGCGCACGCCTGTCATGGTCACAGGTGTTGACTTATGTTGGCTCCTCCGTCCAGGACAAGGAAGGGTTTGGGGTGGGTGGGAGGAGGGACCGCTCGCTCTTGCAAGTGCAAGAGAGCACCAGCACGTCGACCAGGGTCGGTGGATGGGGGTGGGGATGGGGTATTTGTGATGCTATTGAATTTTGAATGTCCCGTAGGATTAGTTTGTTTTATTTAGCGACACCACTAGAGCACATTGATTTATCCCATCGGCTATTGGGTGTCAAACATATGGTAATTTTGAAAGTCATAGAAAGGAAACCCGCTACATTCTTCCATTGGTAGCAAGGTATCTTTTATATGCACCATCCCATAGACAGGATAGCACATTTCACGGCCTTCACTGGCTGGAACGAGAAATAGCCTAATGGGTCCACCGACGGGGATCGATCCTATACCGACCGCGCATCAGGTGTGCGCTTTACCCCTGGACTACGTCCCGCCCGTCCCGTAGGATTAAGTCATAACATAAGATTGCGCAGTTTTCATGAGGTAATTTGGCGTATAATTTGGAGCGGTTCATAGAAATGGAAATGGGACTATTTGACTTACTTTGCCCGAACGATGGCTCACACTGGAGCCTTGTGTGTAAACCATTTCAGTGGTAGCTTTTATATTCACCTTTTTCATTTTCCTTTAATATTTCGCCGCACATATACACTCTCTTCAAAACTATACGATGGATAGAAATTAGTTTTTTTTAGACTATACAATTATGTCGTTTACAGTCGATGAATGAAATGAAGTTTGTTTCTGATGGCGATATTATCACTTGCCGAAATATGACAATTATTGCCCGTGGTTTACCTAGCATTACCGCTTTACGGACGGTAAAGACGTATAACTAAAAGTCGTCTACTTTTTACTCGTGGCTTTAATCATCGGGTTTATTGTCAATAACTGTCAAGAGCAATTTGCCTAAAAGTATTTCAAACCGCTGAAATAATCATCGAAAGACCATCCCTTGAAATAAATGATCGAATATCAACAATGCCACCCATAAATAAGTTCTGTATGGGGCATAAAGAGTATCATATTTAAGCAGCGTCGCTCCGATAAGCATCATGGAGACGGAACAATATTTAGGTATCTACAGATAAGGTTGACACCGCTTTTTTCTCTTTTTTCCGAAAATCTACGCTTTTCACAATGGTTTATGATTGGAGTCGTTGGATTAGCGACATCGGGCTTAAGGGATATAGCTGATTATAGTCCGTCTGACAGTGGGCAACAGTATTATCTTACACCCCTTGGATAAAAGTCCACCCGTCCGAATCTTGTCGGGACTATATTGTTTTGCGCATAGCGTCGAATTTGTGCAAAGCAATACGTTTTATCTGGCTTCCATTTCATCGAAATTTTTGCGTAATGCCTGTTTAGAACGAACTCTGGGCCTGGGAACTGTGATAAAATGACAGACCCCCCTAGTCAAGGTGTAAAAATGGTCACCGTAAATCAGAAATTATCAGAGGAAATGATTGTAATACCTTTTTATTTGTTGATGGTGTCACAACAATGCTGCCACCTGTCGGTGAAGAACGATCTCGTTTTGAAGCGATGACTAACGGTGATGATGAAGCGTTTTTGGTTCAAAGGAAAATAAATGGTCATATTTACGTGCTATTTATATTACACTTGCTTGTAGCTTTAGGGAGTACGTTACCAAATGAAACCCCATAGACGACAGTAGTAACATATGTGGCTAAAACTCCTATCTGCAGCGTACCCTATAATATAATATAATTTTGAGTTTATCTTTGGCATGTTCATAAAACATTTAAATTAATTTATACTACTAGTGTATAGCATATAGATTAAGATATAAACTTTCAAAACAAAAATTAATAAATATTTTTGAGGAAAGCCACCATTCAACAAATTTGAGAGATACCCTTTAATATATCTATAGGGGCGGAACGTAGCCCAGTGGTAAAGCGTTCTCTTGATGAACGGTCAGTCTAGGATCGATCCCCGTCGGTGGACACATTGGGCTATTTCTCGTTCCAGCCAGTGCTCCTCAATTGGTGTAACAAAGGCCGTGATATGTACTATCCTGTATGTGTGATGGTGCATATAAAAGATCTCTTGCTGCTAATCGAAAAGAGTAGCCCATAAAGTGGCGACAGCGGGTTTTCTCTCTCAATATCTGTGTTGTCCTTAACCATATGTCTAACGACATATCACCGTAAATAAAATGTGTTGGGTGCGTCGTTAAATAAAACATTTCCTTCCTTTAATATATCTACATTGCAAGTATTGTGAAAACTGATAAACGAAAATGAAATGCAACTCATGTTCGGCTTACTAATCGGGTTACAGAAAATACCTATTTTATCACTTATGGTATAAGTTTTGGTGCTAAAAATAATTTTAAAAGAAAATTCAGCTAATGATGTCATGTGGTCATCTCGACATCTCCGTATATTAGTGTTATCTCAACATATTATTTTATGTCGTCTGCTTGTCTTTGAAAAGGTGAAGGACGAATATAAAACTTCAGAACGAGGATAACGGTATATAATGCTCATATTGCAATCTTGATTCTATAATAATAATAATTACACAGCTTATTAGAGTTTTTAAATGTTATTTTATATTATTTGTTTGGTTTTCGGGTGGGTTTTTTTTGTGTCGGTCTGTCTATCTATTTCTACTATTCATGCATCCATGCATCCATCCCATCCATCCATCCATCCATCCATCCATCCATCCATCCATCCATCCATCCATCCATCCATCCATCTACCCATCCATCCACCTATCTACCTACCAACTTACCTATCTACCTACCTGTGTTTCTAGTTATCTATCCATATACATTTAATAATTTTTTATTTTTTATTATTATTTTCTTATTTCTTTATTTGTTGTTTATGTATTTATGTATGTATTTATTTATTTATTTCATGCCATCATTCATTCATTCATTCATTTGTTCATTTGAATTTCTTTTAAGTTGCGCAGGATCAGCATTACTTTGATTTGGCGCTTATTAATTTCCTCCTTTTTCCTCCAAAGCACCAGCTCTGCGCGATTATGGCCACTCAGCGACATACATCACGGCGGTTCACGCACCTCCGGTCCGCTAACATTTATTGCCGTGATTTATCCGCCAGGAGATTATTACAAATAATCAGTGATATCGTGATCGTTATAATTTCCGTCCTAATTGACATGTTTAACAGGTGTTTAATTAAAACCGGCTGCTATTATCCAAACGCCCACCGATGATAAATGAAGTCAAATTTTATGAGCGTTACACGACGCACGGAGAGCCGAAGAATCACCAAATTGCTCCGCGTGGGTATATAGTTTCCGCTCGAAACTCAATGTATAATTTCACGTGGAATCCTACGCGCGTTAATGGCCGTAAGTTGCTAGATTTTACATCTTTTTAAACACCGTCTTACTTCAGCATAACTTGATTCCTTGATGCTATTAAACTCACTGACTTGTTTCGAGGTATTTATTCGGTGGACACTTACATTCTGTTAGATAGGACCATTCAAAGCTCTTGTTCCTTTTATATGAAGGTCATTCAATACGGTTTAGTCTAGTGTTAACCCACCTCGGTGGCCTGTGTTGTTAAGCCAACGAACTTGAGACTAGGAGGCACCGAATTCGCACACTCCCCCACCCCCATATCTGTATTTATTTGGTGGACACCTTTCATTCTGGCAGATAGAGCCATTCAAAGCTCTTGTTCCTTTTATATGAAGATCATGCAATACGGCTTAATCTAGTGTTAACCCACCTCGATGGCCTATATGGTTAGGCCATCGAACTTAAGACTGGGAGGTACTGGGTTCACACCTTGATACCGGCTCCCACGCACACTTGTAGTTATTTGGTGGACACTGTGTTTCTGGCAGATAGCACTATTCAAAGATCTGTTCCTTTTATGAAGGTCATTCAATACGGCTAGAGTTAACCCACCTCGGTGGTCTATGTTTTTAGACCAACGAACTTGAAACCGCGAGGCACCGAGCTCGCATTCTCCCCCACCCCCACCCCCCATATCTGTATGCATTTGGTGAACACTTACATTTTGTCAGAACCATTCAAAGCTCTTGTTTCTTTTATATGAAGGCCGTTCAATACGGTTTAGTCTAGTATTAACCAGCCTCGGTGGCCTGTGGTGTTAGGCTATCAAACTCGAGACTGGGAGGTACTGGGTTCGCACCCTAATACCGGCTCCCGCCCATACTGGTATTTATTGGTGAACATTTACATTCTGTCAGATAAGACCATTCAAAGCTCTGTTCCTTTTATGAAGGTCATTCAATACGATTTAATATAATGTTAACCCACGTCGATGGCGTATATGGTTAGACCATCGTACTTGAGAATGGGAGACACTGAGTTCGCTCCCTGATACTGGCTCCCACTCAGAGATCGATTTTAACGGTTCAGTGGAAACACGTAAGAAATTAATTAACGTGTCTCGGTGGCCTTTGTGATTAGCCCATCGGACTTAAGGCTGAATGGTACTGAGTTCGTACCGTGATGACGGCTCCCGCTCAGATCGTGTTGAAACGGATCCGTGAAGACGTAAGGACACCACGATCAATTTACTTTTCACAATTTATATTATCTTATAAACAAAACCAGTTATAAATAACAATGTAAAATTAATTTACTGTCCTCTCCCCTAGCTCTTTAGATCATACCATTCTTGCTCTGAAAACGTTTTAAAAAGCGAAAACAACTTTCGCTATTTATATAATTAGGTATCTTGACGTTTTGAATGGTTTCATTATCCTATCCGAGAACCGATTCAACTAGAAATAATATACTTTAAATTTGTCGTTTACGTCATCCGAAGAATTACTGTATTCATTTCCCGTCAATGTATTTGTTATTAGCATAACCATTAAATTACTTCTTTTTTTTAAATCAAAGATTTTAAAATTGTCACGTCAGAAGGGATAAATTGCATCAGATATCTTTTGGGTACGTTTGGTACAGGTCAACGTTCGACCAGCCATTTTTCTCTGAACGTTTGACTGGTTCCCGAAGTGGTCACATGGTTTAATGTGAAACCTAAAACCAAGTCTAGTGACAAACGGCTGGTTGAACTCATCTTATATTTTGAGCGACACAGCTGAATATAAATCATATAAAATATAGATTGTGCCAATAAAAGGGTTTTGGAAAACGATACTTAAAGAAGAAAAAGAAAAGTAAAGAAAAGAAAGAAAGAAAGAAAGAAAGAAAGAAAGAAAGAAAAGAAAAGAAAAGAAAAAAAAGAAAAGAAAGAAAGAAAGAAAGAAAGTAAAGTAAAGAAAAGAAAAGAAAGAAAGAAAGAAAGAAAGAAAGTAAAGTAAAGAAAAGAAAAGAAAGAAAGAAAGAAAGTAAAGTAAAGTAAAGAAAAGAAAGAAAGAAAGAAAGAAAGAAAAGAAAAGTAAAGTAAAGTAAAGAAAAGAAAAGAAAAGAAAAGAAAAGAAAAGAAAGAAAGAAAGAAAGAAAGAAAGAAAGAAAGTAAAGAAAAGAAAAGAAAGAAAGAAAGAAAGAAAGAAAGAAAGTAAAGTAAAGTAAAGTAAAGTAAAGAAAAGAAAAGAAAAGAAAGAAAGAAAGAAAGAAAGAAAGAAAGTAAAGTAAAGAAAAGAAAGAAAGAAAGAAAGAAAGAAAGAAAGAAAAGTAAAGTAAAGTAAAGTAAAGTAAAGTAAAGAAAAGAAAAGAAAGAAAGAAAGAAAGAAAGAAAGAAAGAAAGAAAGAAAGTAAAGTAAAGAAAAGAAAGAAAGAAAGAAAGAAAGTAAAGTAAAGTAAAGTAAAGTAAAGTAAAGTAAAGTAAAGTAAAGTAAAGAAAAGAAAAGAGAAAGAAAGAAAGAAAAGAAAAGTAAAGAAAAGAAAAGAAAAGAAAGAAAGAAAGAAAGAAAGAAAGAAAGTAAAGTAAAGTAAAGAAAAGAAAAGAAAAGAAAGAAAGAAAGAAAGAAAGTAAAGTAAAGTAAAGTAAAGTAAAGTAAAGTAAAGTAAAGTAAAGTAAAGTAAAGTAAAGAAAAGAAAAGAAATAAAGAAAAGAAAAATAAAGAAAGAAAAAAGTAAAGAAAAAAGTAAAGAAAAGAAAAAAAGAAAGAAAGAAAAGTAAAGTAAAGAAAAGAAAAGAAAAGAAAAGAAAAAATAACTTCCTGAAACTGACATGTTTTCGCATTTCACTTGAATTATTCAGTCGTCACAGCGAAATGTATGCAAATGTGGACACCAGTTGTAGATTGCGTTATGTCACGTTGTGACAAGGGATTGTGAAACCGACATCTCCAGTGACGTGTCACCCACGACGCGGTACCAGTTAATTCTAGTCCTTTTCGAATAAATTTCACCCAATCACTGAAAATCATAGCCCTGCTACGCTTTATTGCTACAAGCGAAGTGGCAACGCCGTTGTCCGTCTCGCGCTGTGAAGTAGATTCGGTTGGAAATCGATTAATCACGTCACGTCATTTGAAAGACAGGCGGCTCATCAGCGGTCCTGATATTGACCGGCAAGAACCATTATGGAGATGCTACACAATAAAACTGCACTTAAAATGACTATCGCCAATTTGCCGTCGGTGTCGGTAAATCACAAACTCCGATTTATCGATTTCCTTTTAGAACCTTTTTAAAAATCTTTTTCTACTTACTTATGGATATTATTTTTTGTTCAGATATTCAAACATGCTTGAGAAATATATACATATATAGACAGACCGGTAGGTAGACCGATGGATGGATGGATGGGTGGGTGGGTAAGTATGTAGGTGGATGGGTGGTTGGTTGGATGGATGGATGGATGGATGATTGGTGGGTGGGTGATTGAGTGGATGGGTGGATGGATGGATGGATGAGTGGGTGGATGGATGGATGGATGGGTGGGAGGATGGATGGATATATGGGTGGATGGATGGATGTATGGATGGATGGGTGGGTGAGTGGATGGATGGATGATGGATGGGTGGGTGAGTGGCTAGGTGGGCTTTGGGTGGATGGATGGATGGATGGATAGATGGGTGGGTGGGTGGGTGGATGGATGGATGGGTGTGTGGGTTTCGGATGGATGGGTGGGTGGATGGATGGATATATGGATGGATGGATGGATGGGTGGGTGGGTGGGTGGGTGAGTGGGTGGGTGGGTGGATGGATGGATGGGTGAATGGATGGGTGGGTGGGTGCGTGGCTGGATGGATGATGGATGGGTGGGTGGGTGGGTGGATGGGTGGGTGGCTGGCTGGCTGGCTGGCTGCATGGATGGATGATGAATGGGTGAATGGGTGGATGGAGGGTCCAATGGAATAACTTGTCCACATTTGACCTATTTTTCGATTATCTGCTCTGATCCATATTTAGTGTATGTACTTTTTAACTGCAAACTACTCCATAATTTACTTATTTAATTATTTATTTATTTATTTACTTATACATATATTTTTGTGTGTTTATTTATGTATATACACACGTACTTGTGTACACATTTATATATGCATGTATGTTTGTGTGCGTGCGTGCGTGCGTTTTTTATTTATTTATTTATTTATAGGCTGTTCACATGTTTTATTTTATTTTATTTTAAATTATTTTGAATTATTGTAATTTGCTTGCTTTTGCTTTGCTTTGCTTTCATTTAATTTATATTATATATGTAAACATGTATGTGTTTGTATACATCTCTCTTTGTCTCTCTCTCTCTTTAGCTCTCTCTCTCTCTCTCTCTCTCTCTCTCTCTCTCTCTCTCTCTCTCTCTTTCTCACGCTCGCACACACACACACACACACACACACACACACACACACACACACTTTCACACACATACACGTGTGTAATTTACTAGTACTTACAGATATTTTTGTCAATGAAGTATGTCTTTACACACTAGAGTATATTTCTTAACATGAAATCAACTTTCACAGTGGTGGGCCGGACGCGTGAAATAGTTTCATCATAAATCCATTAAATTACTTGTCGACGTCAAGTTAGACGTCGTTGCTATCTCACCCACGATCAGAACATACACTCATTCTAATAAAACCGTATTAAAAGATACTGTATTTAGACTCACAAAAAAAGAAAAAGAAAAAAGGTCACACTATCCGCCAAACTTAAAGTTTCTTTTCAAACTGATTTTCACCTGGGCAATACATACATTTTATTATAATATATTTTTTCTTTCTTTCTTTTTTTCGTTGTTGTTGTTCCGTTCCCTTGAGTGGTGTTTCCTAGCCATGGCCTTAAATTTCCATTACGCGCCCAGGTGAGCTGGGTCTTTGTCAATAACCGTGAACGACGGCGATGAAGCCCTAATGACGAGAGAACCTTGCTTTTCGCAGCGAGCGGTTCAATTGGTTTTTGTTGTCGACTGCGGGGAGCGATGGAACCAAATCTGTAAGGTTCATTCATGGCGGTTTTGTGTTTTGCTCCGCGCGCTTGTTCGACGATTTTCTCCTTCACGGCTTTTTATAGCGTGTATTACTTATTTATGATTTTGTACCGAAATGTCGATTTTGTGCTCAGTTTGGGAGATGTATATTGAAATTTCGGGACTATATGGCCTGCGTTCAGCGACAGCAAAAACACGCCAACGCTCACGAATCAGTTCATTGATTCTCGGTGTAGTCATTTGGTTTAATGTAAAGCGTAAAACAAAAATCTTAGTGAGGTTTTTTTTCTTTTCCATGCGTGTTCAGGAGGGCGAGAGCACTGGTACCATCGTGTTCTATCCCATCACATTAATTTAACGTTAGACGCAAAAACCAGTCTAGCAAGCGCTCATCCTCCTTGTCTTGAGTTTAGCCAGACTGATCAGAAAAAAAGAGTTCGCTAGACTAGTTTATGCGCTTCATTTTAAACCAAATGACTACATCAGGGGGGTCAGTCAAATAGTCCGCGAACGTTAGCATCTCTTGTTGTCGCTGAACGCGGGCCTGGAACTCCCTCTGGTATAGTATTCCCAAATGTGGTGGCTCATGGTATCGGTTATTCTCAAATTTTCTGTTGCAACTTTTCACGATTTGTATTTCAAAGACGGTATGTCCTGTCACAGGTTTGATGCATTTAGTTACTATTGGGCCGTATAGAGGAGGAAATTATAATTGTTATATCGTAGGTCTTTTTTTTCAGCTGGTCCAAAGAAAGGGAGCACTTATAAATCACTTTTCTAGATTTTTTTATTCTTCTGACATGGGAGCAACTGTCCCCTTCAGCCAACCCCGCATGCGCTAGTCACAACCCTGGCTACTGCTAACGTCTTCTAAGCTAGTTGGAACAGTGATTGCATCACATATGTAAAGCGTACCATAATGATGACCTGGTCGCCACAGCTATACCATCCAAAGAAGTAAGCACGATTGAAATTGAATGCTCTGTGACGTACATGTTAACCTGAAACTGACTGATCTGTGACACATACGTTCGACCCATGCCCGCTTCTCCGTTCAGGACAGGGTAGTATTCTCTATATCAGTATATCTATATTAGTACTAAACTGGGGAGAGGAGCCCTGGAGAATGGAGTCCTGATTTAACTCAGTCGGTAGAACGCTCGCCTCAGTTTGCCTGGGATCGTAGGATCGAACCACCTCAGCGAATCCATTTGTTTCCCCCCCCCCCCCCCCAGTGGTATTTTCCAGTGAAACAGGACTCGACCCTTCCCAAACCCCCTATACACACAGGTCGCCAGTCTAGACCCCCCCCCCCCCCCACCCCCTCCTCTTAAAACTCTACTTATACTGTGCTTTAGTGATTCGTTTTAAACAAAACAAAGTTTACTTTACCTATACTAACTGTAACACAAATTAAAGAGAAAAAAAAAAAAAAAACTACAAATGGTGTTTTAGAATGTCATAAGTCAACCATTCATGCCCTGACATCAAAGTTGTTTAACTTCTGAATCAAAGAAAAAAAACGTGTTTCATCGTAGTGCATGTATAACCGTAACTCAAATTAGAAAGAAGAAAAAAACACTCCACAACAATCTCAGATAAAAAAAAAAAATCACAGGTAGTAAAAGAATGTAGTCACCTGTGAGCAAAGTAATAAACAAGACTGAGCGAGAACAATAGAAAAACAGTATCGGGTTCTTGATTGTAATCTAGACTGGCGTGTAAATTACGCTATGGGAAAAGGTCCCAGTCAGCTACACTTCCGGTCTCGTTCTTAGTTGTTTCCACCTGGAGTCCGCTGCGGCATCGCAGTAGCCAATTCTCATCCTGGGAGAAAATTATTTATATTGGTATACAACAAGCTTTGTGTGATCCTACAATTTACCTGGTATGCTAATCGCTCAAATTAGACACGCTATGTTCACGCTTTTCAGACAGATCAGAGCGAGGCTAACCATGCTTGAAGGACACCTGTCAAAGGATTCTGCCACCAGAGGTCAGCTCTGTTGAAAACATTTTTTTTCTCTCTCTCTCACAATATATATGTGCGATTTATGAGATTAATACTTCTTAAAAGTATGATCAATGACGTTGATGCTTATCTAAAGTGATGTCATATGGCGTGAAGGTATAGTTGGTTCACGGAAACACACGATTTGAGATGGCGTTTCTCGGCACTTTTCGTAAATTCTGCAGAACACATAGTTGCGAGTGCGAGTGCGAATAATTTTTTCATGCTCATATACCACTAGAGTTTTGAGCATGTCCGTCCCGGGGCATGTCCAGGGACAGAAAAAAATTAAGCGGACAATTTTGAAATTTACATCCAAAAATTAAATAGTGGGCCTTTAAAATTTTGATGTGCAACTCTAATTAATATAATAAATAAATAAAATTCTACTCATTAAATTTGGCCGCTACATTAGATCGGGTGGTCAATTTTTTTTAAAATAAGATCTGTGGCCTGACTCGGGATGGAGGGGGGGGGGGGGGGGGGGGTATTGTTGAAAATGGTCCGAATTTTGAAAATAGCGATTAGTAAAAAAAGGTTAATAGAATTTAAAAAAAAAAAAAAAGTTACAAGCCAAAAATAAAAAGAATTGACTGCTCGGTCGAATATTTATAATATTTGGAGCATTTTAGAAGGACAGTCCAAAAATAAATAAGAGAAAGAAGAGAGGATCTGACTATTTAATAATATTTAAAAAAAAAGAAGTAATTTCGACATAAACTTTTGAACGAAGGTCTAAAAGTTTAAAGTCCGATCTATATGTCCACGTGAGTGGCCTCGTTAAGGTAGTTAGGGTGCACAGCTTGTAGGGACGAGATGGGTTGCCATCCCGTCAAGAAAACCCCTAGATTGACAGTCAATAGACGTTGAAGGTGTAGTGCTGTGCTGAAATACAGATCTTGAGAAGCCGGATCCGTCTGAACGAGAGAGAGAATCAGACTAGGGTATAGTCCAGTCGTCATGGGTTGGTATAGTGGTGCGGACGGGCCCGACTCCGGAGGATACGAGATGGTATCACAATAAAACAAAGTAAAGTCTAGAAAAGAGTAGTAGGGCCCACCCCGCTTCCTATTTCTTCTTAGAGTGGGTCGGTCAATCTTCCAGTGCTGTTAGGAAAGGCTCGGACATGTAGAGACTAAACGCTAACAACCGTGGCGTTCTGCAGAATGGCCGTCATACGAGTCACGAAAAAAACAAGTCAACATAGTCAGACGGAGAAATGACGTGGAGGCGAGGAATCTCGCTAAAAAAGAATCCAACCTGGTGGTGCAGACTGTCGAAATGAGAAGCGTTCCAGCGTTCAATCAGTTCCAGTGGTCGCACACATCCCAGTAGAAAACGTCACTTCGCTGACAAAAAACAACAAAGTGAAGGATCCCCAAGTCGAGCCGCGAAAGCACGTGCAGTGTGCACAAGCGAAACAAACACGTCTCACCGCGAGGAGCTCCATATTGGGAAATCACACGCAACACACACTAAATACATAGGCATACGGGCTCCCGTTTATTTTTTTGTAGGATGGAGTGAGGCTGAATCTGGGTAACAACATTTATTTAAAGTTTTGCAAAGTTTTGTTTTGTATAACGACACCACTAGAGCAACGAATCACTACGCATTTTTACATGGGCTACAACTAAAATGATTATTATTAACAGAATGATGGAAATGCATGATAAAAAGGTTTCAGGCCAGCTAATTTTGCTCGAATATCTATATCGTTTTTGACCTCCCATCACCTGCTCTCTCCCCCTCCTCCCCCCCCCCCCCCCCCGTCTCGTACGCTTATGTCTAAATACCCACTATACACAGATATGACACACTTTTGTATATTTAATTTAAGTATTATAACAAACATAAATTTGAAAAATATTAATATTTTATTTTTAATCTTTATTCAAATTTTGTTAACATTGTGGTGTCATGTCATATATATATATATATATATATATATATATATACACGTGAAAATAATAATAATATGAATATGTGCCAATTATATAACCAATACTGAAGCACATATGCACACATGAACAACATAACTCCATATTAAACATACGAACCATAAAAAACAAACATAGATTAGTCGGTAAACATCGGCTCTTTCCGTCTAAGTCTAAGAAAACGAAATAAAAAACAAAAACTTCTTGAATAAAGACGGCAATGAAAGCTAGTAGCATTGAATAATAAGATTTAATGAAAATAATTATTGGTTAATAGCTTCAAAACTTGATACTTCATATCACGAAAACTATTTTAAAAGCTCTTAAACATGTTGATGTCTCGGTATAGGTTTGTAGTGCTACATAGCAATATGGGTACGTTCTACTAAATGGACTAATTAAATATATATTCTCGACAACACCAGTTGCTGGGCACTGGTCAGATATTTACCAGTATTCATCCTAATTTCCAAAAACAAATACACATTTTATTTCTTTTACTCAGTTTATTTAATAACAGACTAAAATACGTTTATTATAAAACTTGAAAATTCAGTATTTATTATGTACTCTGTTAAAAGTTAGAAACGCATTAGAAAAACACATTCTTATATTTATTTTTATGCTAGCTTTCTTATTTTACCGAACACTTTCGGAAGAAATACCGAAGAACACCGATCTATGACGGAAAGAGCCGAAATAATTCGATGAACGATACCGCCATAAAATAAAAGAGCGGCCTGCATAGCATGTTTATACACTATAAGGATTTCAAAATAAATTACTACGATGATAACGCAAGTAATGGTACACTCGCCTCAAACATACAGTCACATCTGTCTCAGAAATTATGCGAAATAAAACATTTGTGTAGAATGTGCTGTTCTTTAAAAAAAAAAACTAATAATAAAAAAAAACCAAAAAAAAACAACAACACTGACTTGCTTCTACAAGTATTCACATTTAAAGTTATGCGTTTTCTCTTCTTTTTTAAAAGAAAGAAAACACAACAAATAAAACAATATAAACAAAATAAAACAAAAATAAAATGTTACCTGAATACCCCAGAAACACCAGCTTGTTTGAGTGATCGTACGACCATACCCGAACATACCCGATATTCTCCGAATTCATAAGAGAGTTACAAATGATATATTCGGGTTTTTTTATATAGAGAATATAGTTACAGATACTAATACCAGCGTAATTTACATCGCTGTCCCATCCAGTTTTAAATAATAAAAAAGAACATAAGATATATAATAAAATAAACAAGGTTATGTCAAATTTCCACTGATATTTTAAACACAAAATAAACATTCTTAATAAATAGAAAATTGTCAGCCAATTATCGCTATTGACAAGTGGTTTACATATATGATAAAAGTCGTGTATAAAACACCAGTAACTCGTGATCAGGGCGGACGTGCTTGAACCTTAAACGAACAGACTCCCAAACAAAGTACCCTACCCTAAACACTAGAGTAGAAACCACGTCAGGAGTAAATCAGATGAAATAACATTTTAACACTCCACTGTATTGTGAATGATCGATGATCGGCTAAACTAACACACCTGAGACGAAACCCGTCAAGGATAAAATAAGTTACAGAATAAAGCCTGGTTTCCGTAAAATCGTCCACAGACACAAATAGACGCAGTATAACGCAGATGTTATGCTATTGATTTACAAAGCAGACAGACAGACAGACAGACAGACACAGGGCTCACACTGGAGATAAAAAATAATATGCCCAATTTTCAGATAAGTGGGTCATTTCCTTTAAAATGACAAAAAAGGCTAATTTAAACAGCATTTTTATTAGACTACTACAAATGTACTGAATGTTGTAGCCACTGTGTATAAACATTAGCAATTGGCTAATTTGGCTAGGAGCAGGGTGACATTTTTTGCAGGGCGCACACTGGAACGAAACTTGGTTCCTTGAAAATTATTAAAATGTGGTTAATTTAAGGAATATTTTAATAGCCAAAGATTAAATGTTCTATTCACTTTGTATGACAATTAGCAATTGGCTTCGTTGGCAATAGACAGGGTGATCCCTGAATTTCGACGTTGAACACGTTTTAATTTCATCCGATCCGTCGCCCATTCGACGAGACCGTATTCGATTGTCTTCCCATATTTTGGTGGGGGTTTTTTTTCGTCTGCGTCGATCTGAGTCAGTCTGCGTTGCATCACAGATTTTATGAAAACCAAACTTTAGGTAAATTAATTCGGGTGGTAATAAAGGCGGGTATACACTAGCTGACTTCCGATCCGGAGCTTTGGTTGACGTCTTGCGGTCAGGATATAAACATACCGATTTGATGATTGGCTCAATAAATAAACAAACAAATGAAATACCTACCCACCCCATAAAACACCAAAAACAAACAAACAAACAAAAACCACCAAAAACAACCCGGACTGGAACTCACGTACGTAACACATCCGGTGTTCAATCACCTTTACATTCAGTGAGAACCTTTCATATAGATTTAAAAACAAGTCACACCACGGGTTGTACACTAAATTTTACAACAAAATATTACCTGAAAATATACACATTTAACTTGATATGAATTGCAGGGTAATGTGGTATTTTTTTCAGTTTGTTGGTGTATACTAAAATTATGGCTACGTATTTAAAATGTTCGCCTCAGCTGTTCAAGAGAGACAGTATGCATTTTCGTGTCATTCTCCCTTTAATAGGTGCGAACTTGCGTTCATAATCTAAATGTGCATGTTTTTGCTGATTTTTAAAAAATAAAAATAAAGAGGAGTGTAAAAATATTCATGGAAGAATATATCACATAATAAACGACCAAAGCTAAGCCATAAAACCACTAGTTTATAGCAAAACGTATTTTTATAGAATATAAATCCAAAGGGCATAAAAAGCAAGTGTGCACATTAAACAACCCTGTGGAATAGTTTTCACAATAACTGTACGCTTAGTTCATGACATATTCAGACACAAATTATGATAATCAGTTACCCTGCCCCCTCACCCACCCCAAGAAAATAAAAAAAATAAAAAAAAAAGATAATTAAATTTTCACAAACCTTGTGTAACATATCTCATTTATTTACATGTGAATATTAAAAATTCATTACCTGTTTTGATGTTTTCAGAACATTAAGGCCAATCATATAATTTTAAATATTTAAATATTTGAACACATTAGCATCAGTGTATATCATATGCTAATTATTTCAGTTACGTCACGTCGAACATAAATTATGACGTCACGTCCAACATAAATTACGACGTCACGTCCAACATAAATTATGGCAATGAAGATCACACAATAAATATAAATATATTGAGGTTTACATTCCCACGAGCTTAATTAATAACATAATTACAATTGTTGATGTTGAATTGTGTTTTGTTTCTTTTCTTCTTTTTTTTCTCAATTCTGACCCAGTCTTATTCTAGGCATTACTTCCCTTCCGACGAAAATAACATACCCAAGTGATGGTCATCTTTCTTCTGTGATTGAATCTAGAGGGATGTTTGACTGTGTTTCGGTGGAATTCATATTAGTTAATTAGTGGCTGTTCGGAGAATCAATTTCACTCCCACCGCACGTTTATTTTTGTTTTTATTCCACCTAACTAACATCACATTTACCACACTATCTTGTAATGTGGTCGTCTGTGACTGCAGAGAGAGTGTATTTAATTGATGGCTTTCAGGCTGGTTATTAACATCACTCCCTTCACACCTCATTTTTTTTTTTTATAAACAAAAATATCGAAAAATTACCCAGTTACAATCACATTATCGTGTTCTTTCTTTCTCTTTCTTAAATATGAAAACATTTCTCAGTTAAAATCACATTTATCACCCTCATTATCTCACAATGCGCTCTTCTTTGATTGAAGAGGGGGACGTGTTCGATTGGGCTCGAGTGGAATTAACGTTAGCGGATTCCTCGCTGTTCTCGGTGTCGCTCTCACTCCCGTCTTCCTTCTTCCCGCTGGTGTGCGTCTTCACGTGTTTGCTGAGGTGATCGCTGCGCATGAAGCGTTTGTTGCAGACGGGACACGCGAACCTCTTTTCTCCCGTGTGCGTTCGCAGATGGCGCTGTAGTTCGTCGGAGCGCGTGAATCTCTTTCCGCAGAACAGCCAGTTACACACAAACGGTCTCTCGCCCGTGTGCCAGCGGAGATGGGCCTTCAGATGGGACGTCTTGTTGTAGACCTTCCCGCATCCTGGGATGTGACAGCTATGGATGTTGCGCTTCCTCAGGTGCTCCCCGGCGGGACCCAGTCTGTCGGCTTCCTGGCAGTTGGGGCAGTCGCACGTCGCCCTCCCCGTGTACCGTCGCTGGGACCTGGGGCTCGGGATGTTCGATAGACTGGGTCTCGTGAGGAAAGGCGTCACACCAGACGAGCCCAGGTCGGTCTGGCTGGGCAGCATGGATTTGTAAGTGTCCTGCAGTAGATGCTGCCCAGACGACAGCAGAGACCCGGACGCCGACGTCAGCGAAGAACCTATTCCGTAGTCGGATGCCTGGTAAGGTCCGGTAATCTGAGAATGTATCCCCGAGGCGGCGGCGCTGGGTATGTCCGAAAGCCAGCTTCCGGGTGTGGAGTGCACGGAAGGCGTCCCGTGTACGTCCCACCACGCCGGTGCGCCATTTCCGGTCACTTCCGATTTCAGTCCGTGTGCGTTCACGGCGTGGGAGGACGCCATTCCCGGGAAGGGCCACGATTCGTAAGGGTGACTAGCCATCGAGGGAACCCGCGAATACATCCCGCCGAAACTCGCGTTTCCGAACCCGCCGTCGTTGTGCATCTTCTGCAGCAGCGCCGCCTGCTGGGAGAAGTCCGACTGCACGTGCGAACTGGCAGACGTGGTCGGGTAGAAAATGTCATTGGCGTAGGTCGTCGCGCACGTGGAGTTGGCCGAACTGCGCTGGTAGGTCAGTCCGCTCGTCGTCATTGACAACGAAGGGTTCAGAGAAGACATCCTCTGTGACGTCAGGTGGATCGGGCTGGACGAGCCCCCTGGAGGCGATTTCTTCCAAGGGAGGAAACCTTTCCCGACGGTCGCTTCTGCTAGAGGTGGTGGACTTTTGTTGGTGATTTTGCTACACTGGGCCGCTAACATCGCCAGAGGTGTTCCGCCAAAAGCTTGCGGATCCTGAAAGAAGAGAAAACATGTTTTAAAAATATTTTAATCATCTGATATAATTAACGGTACATGTATGTACTTGTTCCCATGCAGGATAGGCTGCAGAGCTCATGCTTATAAAACATTAGTCTAAACTCAAATCTGTACGACTTGCTCGGACTACCCACTGCCAGAAAAAATTGGTCAACTCGACGGTTTCGTTGTAATTTCCCTAACTCCCGACTTACGACGGGCGCGCTCACATTAACAACTAATGAGTTATACTGTAACGAGAGTCGAGTTGTAAGAGCGCTCAGACCAGCAACTGGACAGTCGTAGAAGTCGTGACAGCAGAACGTTGGCCAACTTTGTTGTGGCAGTTGGTAGTCCGAAACTAGCATTAGAGTCTTGAGTCTAGACTCTAAAAACATTTAGAAGCACGGTGCTAATGGGTGTGGGTTTTTTTAGAGAGACTTGCTGCAACGGCTAAAGCGGATACATACGGTATTCCAAGGTATACTTAAATACATTATACAGACGATGTTCAAGGTACTTTGATGTTTGGGGTAGAGAGTGGGCACCCCAGCACCCTTCCCCTGATTCCGCGCCTGCCGTGTTTCCGGTATTTGTCGTTAACAGTCTCGGCAAACACATTAGGTATACCGAAAGCCGTGGTATAGTACGTTGCTCAGTCCATGGGAAAGTTCAATCACAAGATAACTAGCTGAAGACTATATCTCATAATTATAAAATGTTGGACATTCATTGTTGTGCATCGTTCAACAAAATAAACTTTGACCCTTTTATTGGACGTTTGAAAATCATGGAAGGTCAACGTATAACGTTCTTCTTTTCTTCTTTTTTTCAATAATAATGTGTTGTACCTGTCACTGTATGGTGAATTATGGTTAATGTATTATGTGTATGTATAATTATGTGCCAAACTAGGGATAATGTATGAAATGTATATATATATATATATATATA
The DNA here is from genome assembly GCF_016097555.1 of Gigantopelta aegis. Lineage (NCBI taxonomy): Eukaryota > Metazoa > Mollusca > Gastropoda > Neomphalida > Peltospiridae > Gigantopelta > Gigantopelta aegis. The sequence goes on along the minus strand of NC_054711.1, from coordinate 15,908,573 downwards.
TATATATATATATATATATATATATATATATATATATATATACAGTGTGTGTGTGTGTGTATGTGTGTGTGTGTGTGTGTGTGTGTGCGCGCGCGCATGCGTGTATGCCTATGAACTGTATGTGTACGGCGAATAAATTATTATTATTATTACAACCTCATCATTTAATTACACGTATGTATTAAATAATATAATTACTGCTGGATAGTTTCCACATATGTTAGCAACGTTTAATACAATTTCATTAGGCCGACTCTACTTAGAAAGGTAAACATATTTTCAATCTAATTAAAATTAGCTCCACAATTACATGTGGATCTAACACCAGCCAGTTGGAGCTCATGTCCACCAATCAAAACCTTACTTGCAGAATCCTGCCAGTGATTTAAAAATAATTTGAAAACATTCCGAATTATCCTGAGGGTATACGACATGTTTCGTGTGAATTACGAATGCCTTAAAACATGTTTTATTTTATAAAATAAATAATTTGTAATGTAAAACTGAAAACTGATTTAGTTGGGGGGTTTTATTAATAAATAAATAATTTTTAATGTAAAATTGAAGACTGATAACCCACCCCGTACGTATTGATATGGTTCGCTGTACTGCGGCCACTAAAATAGACTCGTCCGATATTTTTAGAATTTGTATGCTCCCAAATAACGTTATAAAAGGCGAAGTGTGATTGGTCAATATTTAAATTATTATTTACAGGCGAAATGTTACCTGGACATTGGGGACTACGCAGTGTTGTTAGTTTTAAATCACTGGCAGAATTCTGCAAGAAAGGTTTTGATTGGTGGACATGAGCTCCAACTGGCTGGTGTTAGATCCACATGTAATAGTGGAGCTAATTTTAATTAGATTGACTTTTTTTTTTTTCTTACTTTTTTTAAATTAATATATAGATGAAAAAAGTACAAACATAAAAACAAAACCAAAACATAAAAAGAGTTTACACACTAGGACTACGAGATAAAGTATCAGCACTATAAATATATACACCTGGAAATAAATTAAGCATCACCCTGATTTTGGGAAGTAACTTATATTTCTCAACGTACTGTGACTATTGAATTGACCCATTCCATGTAAATTGCTATTTTGTGTGGAGATGACGTAGCATGTCACATGATCACACGAAGGTTAAGACAAAAGTTTATCCTAATTTAATGTGTAATGTTACAAGGGGTATGAAATGTGTCAATGTGGGTGAAAATATAGGTAAATTAACTATAATAATAATAATTTGGTGACAATATAAATTGGGTAGTGCTTAATTAATTTCCAGGTGTATATATGGTTTCGAAGAAAATTAATGTGTAACTTTAGCCAGGTAGTTGCTTAAAACAATGGCTGTAAAACACAGGTTTCGAGAGGCGTTACTATCGGGTGAGAGTGGAGGGCAAGGAGACAGTTCCCCCTCTCAAAAATGGTCCCTGATTGGATAGACAAGACCAGGGCCGTAGCTAGGATTGTTTTGTTGGGGGGGGGGGGGGGGGGCAACTGAGTAGTTAATAGTCTAAAACTCCTTAAAGGGTTAAGACAAGAATTTTCTTTAAGTTTCTATAAAAAAATTCTGGATTCTTTTCCAGCTACGGCCCTGAAGACCCAATATTACTGCGCGCTGATTATATAGTGATTAACAAATAAAACGCGAATATGTTTTTATATGCATTGTAGGCTATACATTTATGTTCGTGATAAAATTAGTTCGGTAAATATGCTTTCAAAATGGTATTAAAATGTGTACAACGCACTAATCATTTTAATAAACTCAAACACAAATAGGATTTGAATTGAATCTTTTAAAAAAAAAAAAAAAAAAAATTAAAATTAAATTAATAGTTTCGCTTCTTTCGTTGTACAGAATGTTATTGATACGTTTGCGAGCACCCAACCCCATCGCCACCAACACCCATCACCCCCACCCCTGTTATTTTAGACTATGTCCTACCCCTGCTTTCACTATATCTAATAACTGAAACATCTTCTTACATTTATATTTGTTCCACTCTGAAATCATTGTGACCCAAGAAAAAAAAATACATTCATACATATTTTTTTTCTGACTGAATTAAACTAATTGCTAATGATTTTTTTCTAAGTTAACGAAAACAGTAAAGTAGAGCAAAGATGCACAAAGAATCGTATTTGATTTTCGCGTTGCCGGAGGGTTTGCAATTACACTCGTGTAAACAAGACTATCAATGCAATAATAACAAAAGTGGGATTCTGTGAAGAAGCGGTTTCGGAGTTGAGTATTGGGGTGTTGAAGTTTTGTTCGATGTGTAAATATATGGAGTGTAAAGAATCTTTATTGATGAAACACTCAATTATTATATATTTAAAAAAAAAAAAATGTATCTGTTTTTACTGAATTCAGAAATGAGAGTTTAAGAAATAAACGTGGAACGCCTCAGGAATAATGTTTGCTTTGAACAGAAACAAGTTCATAATACCCTACAACGATGCAAGAAAATCCAGTAACACTGAGCTATACAATTTCTCAGCAAATACACTGAATACTGCTTAGATATGTTCTTATTTAATTTTGCAAAATAATTCTAAACAAATACAATACTAAACCGTTTCAACAATTTATTTCGCTTAGATGTTTCGCATAAATATACAAGAATACAGGGCCGTGTCAAGCTTAAGATAAGTAGGGGTTGGGGGACGGGGTGGGGGACAGTAAAATGTGAAAAAATTAACCAGGGCACAGTATATGTAGGGGTTGGGGGACGGGTGGGGGCAATAAAATGTAAAAAATTAACTAGGGCAGAGTATAAGTAGGGGTTGGGGGACAGGGTGGGGGACAGTAAAATGTGAAAAAAATAACCAGGGCAGAGTATAAGTAGGGGTTGGGGGACGGGGGGAGGGGTCAGTAAAATGTGAAAAATTAACAAGGGCACAGTAAAATTGTAGGTCTTCTCCAGTTAAACGAACATGATATTTCAAAAATAATAATGATAATGACATTTTTTTCTTATTTGATTGATTGATTTGTTCATTCATTTAAAATGTGTTTATATCTTTTGTTGCGTATGCCTTCTGTTTGATAATAAATTAAATGTGAATAGTATTCCAAATACTATAGTCTACTATACTATAGCACAACACATTTATTCTGCCATTGTTGTTGGGTTTAAATGTATAATGTTCTGCCTATTTTTCTTTCCGCCGTGGTATGTGCTATTCTGTCTGTGGGATTCTGCATATAAAATATCCCTTGATACTAATGGAACACATGTAGAAGGTTTCCTGTCTATGACTGTGTCAAAACGACCATATGATTGACATCTAATAGCCGATGATTAATAAATCAGTGTACTCTAATGGTGTCGTTAAACAAAACAAACAATTTTTTTCTTTCCTTTCTCTAAATTTATTTTAAAGTTTATAGTACTTTCTTATACAAAATTTAGTTAAAAATAATTGTTCCATCTTTCCTATATATATATATATATATATATATATATATATATATAAAATAAGTTGAAGCGCTAATGCGTACCCCTTGTGTTTGAAAACAATTAAAAGGTAAAAATTATAAATGTGTTTGCGTTTTAAAACAATTAAAATGTGATTACAAATACGTTTATAAGTGAAAACAATTTAAAGGTAATTACAAATATTTTGCTATTGTTTATTTAAAAAAAAAGAAAAAAAAAAAAGAGAATTAAATAAGAAGAAGACATACACCTTTGAAATTAAGAATACCGAATAATTATCTTTTTCATCTATTTATTTTTGTGTGTGTGTGTGGGGGGGGGGGGGGGGGGGGGGGTAATAATGTTTTGGGTTTTTTTTCCAAATGATAAATCTGAATGTACGTTGTATTGAAAAGTCATTTGTTCTATTATTGTTATTGTTAATGTCTGTCTGTCTGTCTGTCTGTCTGTCTGTATGTATGTATGTCTATGAGATTGATTAATTGAAACGAAAGCATGTGTTATTCAACAAAAATAATGAAATGATTTAACATACGTTATAACGTATATTAACTTACAAGACTATCTCCTGTTTTCATGTATAATATAAATATCAACAATATTAGATTGCCTCCCTCATCTCACCCACCTTTGTCGACGAACTGCACCTACCGACCTTTGTCCTAGCCATATGTTACCCACCCCTTTTCATGTTCCGGCCCCACCCCTTTTCATGTCCCGGCACTACTCGTACAAAGTCTTGTGTTCGCCTCTGAACGAAACTGGTACTCCAACGTCATATCGATCAGGACAAAGGTATTTGTGGCTAACACAACCGTTTAATCGAAATAAATCACATCTGACGTCTCCATATTCAATCAAATAACCCGGGATTTTGTTATCCTTTAAACAATAGCTGTCTTAGTTATAAACAAATACAGTTCGCCTTACCCCAAGAATAAAACTAACTAAACAAGAATCGCTTTGATGCCAACCAACTATGTCAAAATGAACACAAACACTTTTGATTAGGACAATGTATCTGTAGTTAACACACCCACTTGATCGAAATAAATCACAGCAAATGTCTCGATAGTCAATAAGCAGAATAATAACACGGCATTTGCGTTTTATCCGTAACCATTTGTCATATTTATAGAGGATAAAAAACATGCAGTTCGCCTTACCCCAAGAATAAAAATAACTAAACAACAAAATGGCATTGATGGTAACTAACTGCCTTTATCAAAAGGAACACACACACACACACACACACACTTTTATCAGAATAATGTATTTGTATTTAACACCCCCGTTTGATCGAAATAAAATCACAACAAATGTCTCTATATTCAATAAAATAACATGACATTTGCGTTATTCATTAACCATTTGTCATATTTATAAATAGAGGTAAAAAAAAAAAGAGTCCGCCTTACTCAAGAATAAAAATAATTAAACAAACAAATCGCATTGATGATAACCAACTGCCTCTATCAAAATGAAGACAAACACTTTTGATGAGGACAATGTATTTGTAGTTTGATCGAAATAAATCACAAACTAACATCTCGAGATTCAATAAATTAACCCGGCATTTGCGTTATCCTTGTCATATTTATAAACAGAGGTTTAAAAAGTACAGTTCACCTTACCCCAAGAATAAAAATAACTAAACAAAAAATCGCATTGATGGTAACCAACTGCCTCTATCAAAATGAACACAAACACTTTTGAGCTTTTGTGTCGTCTGCGACACGAGGTTTTCAAGTGCGCGTAGCAGGAAAAAGAAAACCAGTCCCGCCCCTTGAGAGTCTCCATTTAGCAAACTGCCTTTCAATTAAGAATATTGACCGTTTGTTATTGATAAAATCCCTCCCGTCTCACGGCGCACTTCATAACTGACGTACTTTCTTGGAGTCTTTTGAAAATATTAAGAGCTCGCTCGTATTCAGTGCCGTGTCTTCGATTGGTAGTCGTCGGGGTTTTCTTTGTGGATTAAAGCGTAGCAATATGTTAATTTAATTGCCGTTTACAGACTCTGAAAAGGACGCTGAGAGTAAAACGAATAAAGCGCACGAACGGGTGAAAAAACCGTGAAAGGGGGAAAACAAGGTTTTACACTACTTGAAACACAATATTAATCAGAACAAGGATATTTGTGATAAAGTTCACGTAAATAGTAATTTGATTCTTGATAATTGTTTTATTAAGGGTTTTAAGAAAAATAAACAAATATATCGATAATCAGAAGATAGACAGACAGGCAAACATATGGACGAACGGACGCCGATAAGCATACAGACATTCATACAGACATGCAACCAAACAAACAGACATAATTATTATTAATGAAACAAGCATAAGACCGGGTGGGCACAGACACACAGACAGACAGACAGAGAGACAGACACAAAGACAAACTTCAAATCAAACTTTGTTTTGTTTAGCGACTCCACTAGAGCACATTGATTAATTAATCATCGGTTATTGGATGTCAAACAATTGGTAATTGTGACTAGTAGTCATCAGAGGAAACCCGCTAAATTTTTTCCTAATGCACCTAAGGAAACCGCATACCATTGCGATTGACCAGTTGTGGTGCACTGGTTGGAACGAGAAATTATAACTATATTAATTATCTGCTATCTAAATTAAATCCTTTCGGTGGACCCATTCTTCCATTTGTATTGTTTTTGCCCGTTCCATCCTGTGCCCCACGGTTGGCACATCAAAAGCTGTGGTATGTGCTGTCTGTGAGAAAGTGCATATCAAAGATCACTTACTGCTAATGGAAAACATGTAGCGGGTTTTCTCTAAGACTTATAATAAAGAAGCAGTTTGTTTTGTTTAAGGACACCATTAGAGCACATTGATTCATTAATAAGACTGTAATATTGTCACAGTTATATCAAGTGTTTGAAATGCAGAGGACGGTTAACTATAAATCAATGTGTTCTAGTGGTGTCGTTAAACAAATCAAACTTTAACATAGCACACTTAAGTTAAGTAATTAACCACTGTACTACCACCACAGACACCGGTAAACATTGTTAAGTGTGAAGAAAGACCTATTTGAAGACGAGCATGTCAGTGTCAGCGAATAAAAAGAGCGCATTGTAATTGAATTACTTGGACAGGATCGTGAAATTTCACACCGCGGCCCAGCGTGAAAACCCCGAGCAATTACCAGACAAATGATATATATACCCGACGTCATCAATCAAACCAGCTAATCACAACTCTAATGGGTGACGTGGAAATCTTTCCGAGGTGGCACAAGCGACCCCGCAGTGCACGCTACGAAACTAAGGCTTTTGAGAAAAAATATTCGCGCCTAACTCTACTTATTTTAAACGTAGACTGGTACTAAAAATTAGAAATATAGTTGATGGAAGGTGTATGCACACTTCAGAATTTGTGTTTAAAAGTCAACGTACGAAACTGAAGGTACGTACAATATTACTTATTTTTAAACAAAGACTGATACGGTACCAAAATTAAAATCACATGCAGAACACATGCATCTCTGACAAATGGTATATTGCTAAGCTATACGAAATACTTTAACATAGCTTCACTTATTTTAAGAATACATTGGTATTAAAATTAAAAAGTTTTTGATGAATAGCATATACATGCACTAAAATTTAAAAAACAAAAACACAAAACATTGATTTTGATGGATAGTGTATATACATATTCAAGAAGTGTTTTTAAAATGTTATAAAACTAAAGTAATAATGTAAAATATTTTTGATCGTCGCTTAACTTTCAATTTGGAATCAACATTAATATTTAGAAAATAATAGACACAACAAAATAACAACAATAACAACAAAACACTTTAGTTTGCAAATCAGTATTCATTTGTGGATTAATTTCTTGAATGCACTTAATTAAAATAAAATAGACAAATATGTCGCTGCAATTTAAAGTACAATTACTTGATAATTTGTTTTACTAACTTGTATTTGTATTTTCTAATTTAAAAAAAAAAAATAAAAAAAATTGTGCTTTAATTTAAAATAATATTTTATTTGTTTTATTAAACAAAAATTAATCAATTATTTTAATAATTTATATTAAAACAATGTTGTCCTTTGTCTTTCAAAAACTCTATTTTATTTGGTTTTTAAATTAATTATTATATTGTTCTATTGTAATAAAAGCATGTTTTTTTTAAAGTATGATATATTAATAAAATATTGAAATCAACAAGCACAGCCGTAGTTTCTATTAAACTAACGACAACCGAGGCACTATTTACAAGCTTACGCCTTGCTACGTAATTTACGTGACACGCGTGACGAGCGTTACATGTCATAATTACCAGGATAACTAAATTGAAAACTCTCTGACTAGTTTCTCACCGAGGGCTATGGGTTATTATTACAGGCCGTTGTGAACATAATGTAATTTTCTAGAGTTATGTAATTAATTGATTTAATGCGTCTGCTATTATCTTACAACATTATGTAATTAAAGTGGTTTAGCGCTAAAAATATCTTCGTGTTAAACAAGAGAAAGTAGTTCCTTAAACAAATGGGTTTAGTCAGTTCAAATTTATTATTATACGCATTATTAGTAATTAAAGCATTTGTTTATCTAATTAAATATCAATATCCTTTTTTTTTTTTTTTTTTTTCTTTTTTTTTTTTTCTTCTTTTTTTTTTTGGGGGGGGGGGGGGGGGTAGCAATGGTAGTGGTAGTAGTAGTAGTAGTAGTAGTAGTAGTAGTAGTGTAGTAGTAGTGGTAGTTTATTTATTTATTGATTTATTTGTTGTTGTTGTTGTTTTTTTTTGTTCGCTTGTTCTACTGCTTGCTTGTTTGCTTCTTTGTTTGTTTGTTTGTTTTACAATTTTCTTTATTGTTGTATTATTATTACTACTATTTTTGTTATTATTGTTGTTGTTGTTGTTACACTGATGAATTATTATTATGATTATTATTATATATTATTATTATTATTATTATTATTATTATGAACATCATCACCATCATCATCGTTGTTGTTGTTGTTGTTGTTGTTGTTGTTGTTATACAGATGAGTTATAAATAATAAATATGTTGTGTGGAATCGAGATAACCTGTCGCTTTGAAGTAATAATACTGTATTAAAATCCAATAATCTATATTTTTAATTATTATGTAGCCGATACACGAGTTATACAATTATTTTAATTTATAGTTTCAAAACAATTATATAGTTTCTCAAAAGTACAATCATTAACCCAAACAAAAAATATTAGGTGTAATACAAACTATTTTACTGAAATATTATGCCATTATTTTAATTGATAATTATAAAATCATAAAACATTAGATAACTTTCAATTTTGAATCCAGCCAAATTATTATGCATGGAATAAATATGAAAATAAATTCTAACTATTGAATGTTTTAAACGTTTGGTGAGTATTGCAGCTAATGTCGGTTTCATTTTTTCCTATACTTTAATTTGTTTTCTTTTGTCTTCTTTTAAACAAATCTAATCTAATCTATTCTATTCAGTTCAATTCAATTCAATTCAATTCAATTCAATTCAATTCAATTCAATTCAATTCTCTATTCAATCTATTCTATTCTATTACATTATATATTCTATTAGATCCATTCGTATTCTATTATTTTATAAAAGATGTGTCTGTGTACTTGTTCGTCTTTATGAATTCCAGTGTTTTAAAATATACTTGCTACTATCATATTTTTATTTTTCTCTCTGGAGAGTCATGTCTAAGTACTTACTAACGAGATTTTATTATCAATATTTACTGTTTCGAATATTATACATGCATCAAGGACAGGGAACTAGTTTCATATGGATATTCTTTCAGGCCGCTAATCAGGATTATTTAACACAATGAAGGAATGAAGGACATGTTTTATTACTAAACACCAGACGCACTCAACACATTTATTTACGGTTATATGGCGTCAACATATGGAGTTAAGGGACCACACAGATATTGAAGCGGGGAACCCGCTGTCGCCACTTCATGGGCTAACTAATTTTCGAATAGCAGCAAGCAGGGTATTTATATGCACCATCTCATAGACAGGATAGCACATACCACGACCTTTGGTATGTACCAGTTGTGATGCACGTCGGCTGGAGCGAGAAATGCTCACTGGGCCCACCTGAGCGGGGAATATCCCAACTGACCGCGCATCAAGCTTAACAGAGCCTGCAACATCAATATATTGTCGTTAGGTGGCGTTAGGTGGTGTTGACAACACAATTTATCACTTTATACCTACTTATACAAAGGAAATTTAATTATATGATAAAATAAAAAAAAAATTAAAAATAGGTGGTCATTGGACCCCCACCCAAATCTGCACCTGTTTTTATTCTTTTGTACTTTGTCTCCGATTTATTTTACTTTTTATTTATTTTTAGATTTTTTTTCCAATTTTATGAGTACTAAACAACAAGCGTGAAATTGTGACACACCACAGCCGTAAACGAAACCGCCACCCGAAGATATCATGTACTGAAACGAGTAGTATCTCGACACATGTCGATTAAAAGTTTTACCGCTTGTTTCACCAGCGTAGATAGAATTATAGCCACCGCGCACTGAGTCAGTTGTTATATGCAAACGAGGTGAGACATGAAATTAAAGATGAATCGCGAGAAACAACCGAAGTAGTATCTTTTTCCTTTATTTAAATCTCACAACCACTGAAGTTACTCACGCCGGATTAAATACTACAGCCGATTTAATGTTGTGACATTTTAAACGCAGCATGGAATAAAATTTTTTTTTTTTTTGTCTCTTTGGGGAGAGAAGCCAGTGGAAAACCCGAGACACATGAATACACACATCACACACACCCCACAACAACACACGACGAGAGAGAGAGCGAGACCGAGAGATGAAGAGAGGAGTGATGCGAGAGAGGAATAAGATCTTGAGTCGAGAGACGGATGATGGAGAGAGGGGGGAGTGGAGGGAGGGAAGGGGGAGACGAGCGAGAGAGAGCAGACGGGAGAAGAGAAGCGAATGAGGGGAGAGGAGGTTTTTTCCTTTTTTTTGATGGAGGCAACATTAGAGAGAGGACTTCCCCATGAGCGGAGATGCGAGAGAGAGAGAGAGGAGACAGACCGACAAGAACAGATCAGACCGACAGACAGACAGTCAGTCAGACAGAGACGACAGAGACGAGAGAGACACAGAGGAGAGAGAGAGAGAGAGAGAGAGAGGAGACGAGAGAGAGAGAGAGAGAGAGAGAGAGAGAGAGAGAGAGGGGGGGGGCAAATACAGAGACACAGAGATATATATTCAGAGAGAGAGAGAGAGACAGAGACAGAGACAGAGCGAGACAGACAGAGACAGAGCGAGATACACAGACAGACAGACAGACAGACAGACACACAGACACACAGAGTCAGAAACACAGAGAAATGTTACTGATTTTTATTGTAATAAATTATAAAATTGTTGTTCTAGTTTTAAAATACAAATTGTTATTTATTATTACAATATATTTGCATTTCACATAGAAACAAGTGTTAGTTAAAGTTGGAAAAGTCGTTCTACGAGTATATTGTAATTAATATTTTAAATATATTGTTCTTATTCATACATTTAACATACATTCCTTTTGTGAATATGTTAGCCATAGATTTCGTGTAATGAAACACTTTCAACATCACAATGATTTGGCTGTATTGCGGAACAGATGGTTCTGAAAATTAATTCAGTAAAGTACAAATAAAAAAAGGAGAGGAGAAAAGAAATGTCCATATGTTCCCATTAACCTCAATTAAATTCACATAAGAGCGTTAAAATCCATCTTCGTGCACAATGTATGGGTTTTTAGGACAACCCGAACATAATAACGGAGATCGTTCAGTACTGTTCGGCTTTTAGCCCCAACCGATGGTTCAATTTTGGCTGGGAATTCAGAATGGCGCCGTACAACAGCGAATCTATAATGTCATGTGGCCTTAGGGTTTTAATTATTTTTTTAAATAAACTAAAATATGCTTTATTAAAATTTTATTGCTTGTGTTTCAATTAAAAAATAAAGTATCTACCGTCTGACTTAGCATTTTATGATACTTGAATATCACCTTAACTGTAATCTCCAGGATTATTAGTATTTTTTTTTTTTTTACTATTTAAACGTTAAGAATAGATCACCCATGTTAATTTTGTTGACCTCGCGCGCCATGCGTGATATTCTCTGGTTGTACTAGACTTGCTAATCTTTGCAGGGCTCCTTTAGGGAAGAACGTAGCCCAGCGGTAAAGTTTCGCTTGATGCGCGGTCGGTCTGGGATTGATCACCCCTCGGTGGCCACACTGGGCTATTTCTCTGGCTCCAGCCAGTGCACCACGACTGGTATATCAAAGGCCGTGGTATGTGTTATCCTGTCTGCGGGATGGTGCATATAAAAGATCCCTTGCTGCTAATCGAAAAAGAGTAGCCCATAACGTGGCGACAGCGGGTTTCCTCTCTCAGTACCTGTGTGGTCCTTAATAATAATAATGATAAAACATTTTGTGTATGTTGTATGACATTTGCCTCTTGCTCCTTGTCAATTGCTAGCTTTGCTTTGTTACATAAAATGTTTTTGAGATGTTTATAAATTTATTATTCTCCATTCAAAAGCGGGGAAGTATTCCTGAATTTTGAGTTACAAAGTATTTTATCACATGACGACAGACATGTAAGTACCGTTGACATCAATAGCATTGTGCGAGGTCGGTTTGGGATCGATCCCTGTCGGTGGGCCCACTGAGTTACTGTTATTTTTTCGTTCCAGCTAGTGTACCACGACTGGTATATCATAGATTGTGGTATGTTATCCTGTCTGTGTGATGGTGCATATAAAAGATCCCTTGCTACTAATGAAAAATAAAAATGTAGCGGGTTTCCTCTCTAAGAGTATATGTCGCAATTACTAAATGTTTGACATCCAATAGCCGATGATTAATAAATCAATGTGCTCTAGTGGTGTCGTTAAACAAAACAAACTTTTAACTTTTTCTACCACCAATACATTGTGTAGGTCATAAATACAATAAATGGATAGGTGACCTAATATAAATTAATTCTACCCTGCCCCCTCTAGTTGACGCACCCACCCACCCCCACTTTTAACTGTTCCACCTGCCCTGAAGTTTTTAATTATGACCCCGACAGAGAGTGCAGTTTTAGTTGAGCGACAAACCTTTGTACTCTTAACGAACAGGACATTAAACAACATTGAAAGCTTTGTGATCTGTTTTTATCCATTCACAGGTTTGGCATGAAAGTGAAAAAAAAGAAAGAAAAGAAACGCATGTCTTGAGATGAAAGAACAAAATGGCCGCTATTTCTTTCTTTTTTATTTTCTCTTTTTATTGACCGCAAATTAAGAGAGAAAAAAAGCACGTGAGATTGTCTATTGCACCCGGATTAAGTCCTTCTTTGAAGATTCGCCGGAGAAGAGAAGGGACCGCGTTTCAAAGTTACTGTTCAGAAAGTTTGTGGAACCAGTCAAAGTCGGGTTCTGCCGTCTTTCAGAAGAGCCAGCGTGCGTGCAAAATGGCCATAACGTGGCGAGAGCAGTTTTCCACGCGTACGACACTGCGTTTCACAAAACAATGCGCCGACGTGCCGGGAAACAGTCAAGCGCACGAGACGCCTCAATAACAGTGACCAGATAAAATTATTTATCACAATTTTCAATTCACTCGTTGTTCGACTCAAGCACGAAAATTCACAAGGCGTAAACGTCGATCGCATTTCGCTTTTTTCTTCTTTTTTTTTCTTCTTTTTTTTTCGTCGATTCAGAAGCTTTGCCATATGTTCACCGGTTTACATTGAAGGGTGGAAAGAATGGCGATTTTTCTTTTTCAAGTGGGTACACATAGAATGCCGACATACTGGTGTTAGCTGCGTGAATGACCTCGGAGTTTGGGTCTTTTGGTGACAAGTCTAGAAGCATGCATGAGAAATCAGAATACTTCTGAATTTACGGTTTTATAATGTCGTCCTGAATTTGAGATGAATGTAAACCTCGAAACTGTAGGCCAAAGCACCCTACGTTTTCAAGTCAAGGTATATACACACACCCCACGAAAATAATTGTTTTGAAATGATTAAGATATTAAGGGAATATTTGTAGTCAATATTATAAAATTGCATTGTTGTTGTTGTTGTTGTTGGTGGTGGTGGTGGTTTGGTATATTGTATTTATTTTATTTCTAAAAAATGATCTTATCTTATATTATATTATATTACCTTATCTCATCGTATATTATATTGTTTTATTTTATTATCGATATATTAGCCTAGATGACAAAGTTTGTTTACAATTTGTTTTGCTTAACGACACCACTAGAGCACATTGATTAATTAATCATCGGCTATTGGATGTTAAACTTTTGTTAATTCTGACAGTCTTAGAGAGGAAACCCGCTACACTTTCCATTAGTAGCTACGGATCTTTTATATATACTATCCCACGGACAGGATAGCACATACCACTATCTTTGATATTCCAGTCATGGTGCTCTGGCTGGAACGAGAAATAGTCCGACTGACGGGGAGCGCCAGGCGAGCGCTTTACCACTGGGCTACGTCCCGCCCCTATATTAGATGAAAAAATTAATGAGTGAATGAGTGAGTGAATGAATGAATAAATGAATGAATGAATGCATAAGTCAGTCATTCAATCAATCATTTAATCAATCATTTAATCAATCAATCAAACAGTTTATCAAATTAAATGAACGTAATATCTAAAACTAACAAAATTGTCACAGCTTTTAACAAAGTAATATTTTATTAATAACACTGAAATTCTTAATATGTCGGGGTGGAAATGAGCGACGATAGGGTGTAGATGAAGCGATAACAAAAACACGTCCGAATTAAAAAAAAAAAAAAATTAAATGTTTTGAACATTTAATACCAGATACAATTTCCTTTCCATTTTTTTTACAATGTGAACGATTCCTTAAACTAGCATTAACTATTACAATGTCAACTCGCCACTGCCTACAAACACCTGCAAAGTTTTATTTCGACAGGGGTGTTATCGGGTGCGTATCATTTATATTCCATTTACTAAACACGTCCAGTCAGGCGCGAAATACAGCTCTAACCCGCCATAAACGAAACTCCCCCGTAAAGGTCGCGGTACGAACACTCAAGCAGACCCCTGTACAAGTCAAAAAAAAAGAGTTACAAAGCTAACATTTTGTTGTTCTCCGTGTTAGAAAACATACTTTTCAAGATTGCACGAAATAATACCAAGCATTTAACTTCCCTTTTGACTTCTGTAAATTCAATGAGCGCTTGCGTTCAGCGCAATTGAAAATAGCGTGTACGCAAAGCCCTCTCAAACGACTGGTATTTTGTCGGCTGTAATTGTAGCGCGAAATTACGCAATTTGACTTGCGGTTGTTCGCGACGTATTTACATATTTGAGAACTAATAACGTTAAAGCAGAGTAAGATTTCGTTAACACGATATTGGAGTGGCAACCGAATATCTCTGTGTTGACAAACTACAGACAAGAAGACGTTGTAGTAGAAGAAGAAGATGTTTGTTTTGTTTAACGACACCATTACAGCACATTGATGTATTAATCATCGGTTATTGGATGTCGAAAATTCGGTAGTTGTGACATATAGTCTCAAAGAGGAAACCCGCTACATGTTTCCATTAGTAGTATGGAAGAAGGCATTGTATGTAATAAAAGATAGATGTTTTACGATTTGCTATAAAATGTATATCTGATAAAAATATGTTATTTGTTGGGTTTTTTAAACCATAATTCATGGTTTTAATTGGGTTATAAACTGAGTTTTGGACGATATGATCATCATCATCATCATCGCCATCATCATCATCATCACTATTATCACCATCATCATCACTACCACCACCATCGTCACGTGATAATAAGTATGGAATACATAACATTTCTTTTTATTCATTTTTTTTGGTAACTCATATTTTTATTTATATTAGGTAGTTGACATGATATTCTCTACCCCCACCCCCACCCCTAAAAAAAAAAATAAAAAAAAAATAAAATAAAAAATAAATAAATACTAAAATAAAAAAAAAAAAAAAAAACATTTAATTTCCAAAATATATCCTCCGAAATTTGTGAGCATTTTGCCTTTTGTTACATTTTCAAAACCGTTTATCTTTCTCTCGTTTCCTATTCAAAAGAAAAGTTATATCTATAAACGCATGTGCCGTTTGTCGTGTCGCAAACTATACCACGAACGCTGGCGAAATTCTATCTTCCTCAAAAGTGACTTCGGTGCCGCGCGTAAAGAAAATCTTCGTCAATTGCCGGATATTTTACGTGAGTGCCCGAAGTGCGAACGGATTACACGATAGTGTGATCTTTTGTCAATCGGTAAACGGCGGCGTTTAGCAGAGCAAACAATCGAGGCTGGGCTAACACAACGCGTAAAGTTGCCATTGAAACCGACATGAAAATAAAATTTCTTGAACGATGACTGGCAATGTGCAATGTACAACCAATAACGCCAATTGTATTAAATGCGACGTCGATTAATATCATTTTATTAACTCACAATAGAGAGATAGAGAGAAAACAGCATGAGGTACTGGTTGACAGATAGAGGGGGAGGAGAGAGGGAGGGAGAGAGAGAGAGACAGGGAGGAAGGAAGGGAGACATAGAAATAGAGATATAGAAACAGAGAGGAGAGAAACACACACACTAATATCAAAACCTATATTAGCTCGGCCATTTACCTTTCGACCAACCGTTCAACATTGCGCCAAATTCCCTCAATCAAAATTGCGCATCCTTTTCTCTTTGGCATTTAACTGCTCCATTCAAATTCCATAGCACCACCACCACCCCCACCCGCCTGCTACCGATTTGATCGGGCTGCTGGTGCTCATTTTCACCTGCCAGTGCAGGCGGTCCCTCCTCTCCCCTCCCTCCCCCCACACCTTTCCTGTCAAGGTCGGCTCTTGTGCCCACGACAGGCGTGCGCTACAACAGCTTGTTCTGAATGTGCACGTAAAACCATATGACATGACATGACATAACACACACACACACAGAGAGAGAGAGAGAGAGAGAGAGAGAGAGAGAGAGAGAGAGAGAGAGAGAGAGAGAGAGAGAGAGAGAGAGAGAGAGAGAGAGAGAGAGAGAGAGAGAGAGAGAGAGAGAGAGAGAACGAGAGAGATATGGAGGGAGTGAGGTAAAGACAGAGAGAGGGGGAAGATGTAAAACAGAAAGGAAGGAAAACAGATATGGAACAACCGAGAAGAGAAAAACGAAAGAAAGAAGAGACTGACGGATGGACTGACACACATTGTTATTGTTATTAACACTTTCTCAAATGGAATTATTCTACAATTTCTAATTATTTATCGGTCTTCACAACTGAACTTATTTTTTCGTCTTTGTAGTAGACACAAATAATTATTTTAACTCTCGATAATTTTGTAGGTAAGAAAACAAATTATATTTGAAGTAAAACAAAGTTTGCGCTAGCTCCTACAGACATTAGGATATCCAGAAACACATTATGTATCCGGACACTGGTATTCTACGCAAGAAAATGTTTTTAATTTTTATATTTAACTTTCATACGCGAACAGGAAATAATTTCAATGAGTTTCAACATTTAAACAAAATCTGTATGAACTGACTTACAAAAAAAATACATACATAAACACTATTAAATCGCTCTGCTTCACATTTTGTCATTTCGGAAGCGCCTTATCAGTTGACGAAGAGAAATAAAATTAAACCGAGCCACATGTTGGCAACGTTATGCCTGACGTAGATACAATTTACTTCACGTTGCTTCTTCCACGCTTCCCGCTAAACCGCGGACTTTTAATACGCGGGGCGAGTCAAAATCCTGACCCCGTCTTTAAGGATGGTCGTAAAAACAACCAAGTCGGCAGATTTTTCATAACTCGTTTCGTTTCGTATCAGGGTTGAAATCAAATTTTACGAGACCCCTGTTAGCCTCGTCTTGGGACACTTCCTGTCTAATCCTCCAATCGTCTCAGCTGGACGTCTGGTATTCAGTATCTAGTAGTGGGAAAATATTTTGAGGTTTTAATTTTCTTATTCATGCGGACGAATCAACAAAATGGTTACTCTTTTGGAGGTTATGATTATAATTATGTATTTTAAGAACCATACTTAGTGGGAGGAGGATGGGGGGAAGGAGGGAGACTTGCTTGTTTGATTAATTTTGGTTACTCTTTTGAAGGTTATAATTATAATTATGTTTTAAAAGTCATACGTAGTGGGAGGAGGATGGAGGGAAGGAGGGAGATTTACTTGTTTGATTAATTTTGTTTAATGACACCCCTAGGGCATATTAACTAATTAATTAATTTATAAATAACGCAGTGTACCAAGTTTGACGGCTATCGGATATAGCAATACGAATTTTATTGATTTCAATACTGTTAGTAAATTAATTAATTAATTAACTGGATGTGAAATATTTGGTTATTTTGACACGTCTTTAGTGAAAGTTTATTTTGTTTTGTTTTACGACACCACTAGAGCATATTGGTTAATTAAACATCAGCTATTGGATGTAAATTTATTAGATCATTTTGACAGGTAGTCTTCACAGAAAACAAACTACATTTTTCTATTAGTAACAAGAAAATGATTTATATGCACTGTTCTACAGAGAGGACAGCACATACCACGGTATTTGATATACCACTTGTGGGGTATTTGTTGGTATGGGAGGAGTCCAATGGGTCTACCGAGGAGGTTCGATTTTACAGCCCATGCACAAAACGAGTGTTCTGCCGATAGAGCTTAATACATCACCTCTGTTTTCTATGGGATTGTTTATTTAAAGGGACATTCCTGAGTTTGCTGCATTGTAAGATGTTTCCGACTAATAAAATACTTCTACGATTAAACTTGCATATTAAATATATTTTCTTGTTTAGAATATCAGTGTCTGTATATTCAATATGTTTCTGGTCGTCTTAATATTTGTAAGAAGCCCAAACTGGATTTTGTCTTCAAATAATTTCGTACGTACGAAAAAACAATATTTTAGGAAATAAGATGAAATTTAACCTAATACAAATATTAGAAAGATCAGAAACACGTTTAATATACAGCCACTGATATTTTATGCAGAACAATATATTTGATATGTAATTACAATCGTTAAAAAGTCTCTGTTAGTCGATAACATCTTAAAACGTGCAACAAACTCAGGAATGTCCCTTTAATACGCATGAACGGCAAACGTTCTTGAACACTTTTATACTGATTAATGGCTGTTGAGGGGCGGGACGTAGCCCAGTGGTAAAGCATCCGCTTGATGCGCGGTCGGTCTGGGATCGATCCCCGTCAGTGGGCCCATTGGGCTATTTCTCGCCCCCGCCTGTGCACCACGACTGTTATATCAAAGGCCGTGATATGTGTTACCCTGTCTGTGGGATGGCGCATATAAAAGATCCCTTGCTGCTAATCGAAAAGAGTAGCCCATGAAGTGGCGACAGCGGGTTTCCTCTCTCTCAATATGTGTATGGTCCTTAGCCATATGTTCGACGCCATATAACCGTAAATAAAATGTGTTGAGTGTGTCGTTAAATTAAAAAAAAATACATTTCCTTTCTTTATTAATGGCTGTCGCACATAGTAATGCGAATACTATTTCTTTAAGTATTGTTAATACTATTTGTTTAATATCCTGATTGTGACCCTTTAACTAAGGTCAAAGGTCGATTTTTGTGCTGTTGGCTTTAGCTGTTAGTCAAGCGATAAACTTCCCAGTTCTTGTTCAACTCTTACAGAAGTTTTAGGATGTTTGGAATAATTGCACATAGTCAGAAAGGCGTTAATCCCGACAGGGCTACTTAGCAAACATTATTAACTGGTGGTCGGAATCACCCGATCATCTCCGTCAACGGAATGACGTAACAATGTCACGATCCAACCAGTGATTTCGTGACGTGTGTAATCTGCCAATCGTTTTAGACATGCTGGTGACGTAACGAAGTCAGGTGACATTCCGAACTCGTTTATTGATATAAGAGAAGTGCTTCTTGAAGTTAAATTAAATAATTATAAATGTCTGAAGTTCAGGGAAGTACTCATTGGGTGGAGGGGGGGGGGGGGGGGGGGTCGGGTGGAAGAAGATGCAAACCCAGTAAAATATGAAGAATTTTTTTTTTTTTAAATTTTAAAATATTTTTTTTTATTATTATTAATATTATTATTATTATTATTATTATTATTTTGTTCAGTTGTCTTTTTGGGGGTTATTTGGGATTTTTTTTTTTTTTTTTTTTTTTTTTGGTTGTCCTGGGTACCTTTTGTTTATTTGTTTGTTTTGTTTTATTTTTTAAATTGTTCACCCCTTTTTGCTAGCCCTTAACAAATCGCTCCAAAGAAAATCATATAATTTCCAATACTGTGGAGCAGACAACATTCTTCGTCCTTTTGCGTAATGATCGCTGTTTTATTTATATATATATTGACCAATGTTGTTACTAACAGTTACTGCACATAAATATGTAATTTTCAAAACACTTTTCCTCTTTTTTTTTTCAAACGTTAATCCAAACAGATTTGTTTTGTTGTTACAAAAAGCATGTTTAGTGAAGGCTGATAAAAAGGTATGCAATCAGAATTCAAATTCAAATCCGTCACATCATTATTAGTCAGAAAAAGTATTTAGTATATTCTTAATATTTAAGCATTTTGAAAAAAATTGCATGCAGGTGTATCTTGTGAGAAAAATATACATAAATATTTTTTAAATATTAAATTGTGGCTCTAATGTTACTTTCTGCATATTATTTCCATATTGTTTGGACAAATAAATTTATTCATTAATATATATATATATATATATATTCACACATTATATTAATATTAATATTAATATATATATATATATATATATATATATATATATATATATATATATATATATTAGTGATTTCCCTAGAAATTAGGCAAGGCATGGTATACCAAACACTTTTAATATATTTATTAAGTTAATAACACAATTTGAACTGTTTTCTGTCAGAAATAGTTGAGATTTGTGAGTTACAGAGGCAGTTGGTGATATCCATTAACCGGCTTCAGTAGTGTCGTGGTTAAGCAATCGGACATAAAGTTGGTAGGTACAGGCTTCGCAGCTCGGTACTAGCTCCCACAAAGAGCGAGTTTTAATTACTCAATCACTACACCCTCTGTTCTCTCACTAATAACTAACCACTAGTTAACTAGTTGTTAACAACTAACCCACTGTCCTAGACAGACAGCCCAGAAAGCTGAGGTGTGTGCCCAGGACAGCGTGAAAGAAAGACAAGAAAGACGATATCTATTGACAGTGGAACCTGGCAACTGCGTTATAATTATTAACTGTACTTTTGTTTATATTTTATATTAGTAAAAAAAAAAAATTCACATCGAAGTGGAAACTCTATTATGCTGATTGAAAGAGGAGACTCCACTGGACTTCAAGTGTGGACCCGCCACTGAGTGCCCGTATCGACCAATCCGTGACAGAGATCAATTATAAAGTTGTCTGTTAACGAGCCACTGAGAGCCACTCTAAAACACTTGGCTTAGAGGCGGTAGACTTGCATCGGAGCTGTTTCCTATTGACGAAAAACATGGAGACGCAATGATACATCATTGATGCATTTATCTTAGTTTGAGCCGTGGTATGTGCTATCTTGTCTGTGGGAAAAGTGCATATAAAAGATCCCTTTCTGCATTAGAAACAAATGTAGCGGGTTTCCTCTGTTGACTACGAGTCAGAATTACCAAATGTTTGACATCCAACAGCCGATGATTAATTAATCATTGTGCTCCAGTGGTGTTGTTAAACAAAACAAACTTCTGATGACTACGAGACAAGACAAGAATTTTATTCTCATAAACTGCACCGAGTGCAGTATGGAGAAAATATAAACAAAATAAGTTACAAAGTGTTTTCTGTAGTGGTAATGCACATACTATTTAAGTAATATTAACCCGGAAGACTGACCCTCTCAATGACAATTTGCAAATATTTACATAGTTTACACAAAAGTGATTTTTTAGTTGTAGAAAATAACTGGTAAAAGGTAATTGCACTTGCTCTATTGGTATAGTAACTAGGTATATACACATTTCGATCAGTAGATAAAGACGTACATTTAAAAATATAGTGAAACTCATCACCAACATCAGTGTTGCACAAGTGACATATTCTGTTTTCTCTCTCAATATTAAACCATCTACCGGCTTGAATAGGAAGTCTGACATTTCCAGTTCTAAATTTACAAAGAATTCTAGCATTTTTTGTTGAGAGTTTCAACAAATAATTTTCTAATTTAAATTCATGCTTGAACATTCTGTAGTTAATACCTTTCGATGAGTCAAATTTATCACTATTCCATTTTTGTAAGTACTGGTCACATAGTATTCGTTTAACTGCATATTTTAACCACAAAACATTCACCTGTGTACATGAATATATATTACATAAACCACATTCATCTAATATACGTTTTATAAAGGATAACCAAGTACAGAATTACCAAATGTTTGACATCCAATAGCTAATGATTAATTAATCAATGAGCTCCAGTGGTGTCGTTAAACAAAACCAAATTCTTACCTTAGTTTGACACCCAATGGCCGATGTATTTTTTGTGCTGGGGTGTCGTTAACATTCATTCATTCATTCATTCATTCATTCATTCACGCGTAACGGTACTCAAGACAATACATTTCAGTGTTAAAATTTAGTTTTTGTTTAACCATACCACTAGAGCACAATCAATTATTAATCATCGTCTACTGGATCTCAAACATTTGGTAATTCTAACATAGCCTTAGAGAGAAAACTCGCTAAATCTTTCTATTAGTAGCAAGGGGTATTTTATATGCACTTCCCAACAAACAGGATAACACATACAACAAAAGTTAAAGATTTGTTTTGTTTAACGACACCACTAGTTTATTAATAGGTTATCTCGATTAGCTGTATATAGACTTAATTGTTTTTAATTCACTCTTTGGAATTGCATATAATAATAATAATAATATATAACTTTCAGAAAAGAGTTTGTCTACATAAGGAAAAGAAATATTTTATTTTAACGACGCATTCAACACATTTTATTTACGGTTATATGGCGTCAGACATATGGTTAAGGACCACACAGATATTGAGAGAGGAAACCAGCTGTCGCAAATTCATGGGCTACTCTTTTCGATTAGCAGCAAGTGATCTTTTATGTGCACCATCCCACAGACAGGATAGTACATACCACAGCCTTTTTTTTTTACACCAGTGACACCCAATAGCCGATGTGTATTTTTGTGCTGGGGTGTCGTTGAACAGTCATTCATTCATTCATTGTTACACCAGTTGTGGAACACTGGCTGGGACGAGAAATATCCCAATGTGTCCACCGACGGGGATCGATCCTAGACCGATCGCGCATCAAGCGAACGCTTTACCACTGGGCTACGTCCCGCCCGGCTACCTATAGCATGAATCGAACATGTGAACTTCTCGCACTTCAGGCGATCGATAGACAGCTCAAATTTTCTCAGCCAGAAGAATTGCGTAGCTGAAAATCGTAGACGTTCAAGTATTAGTATTATTCCGCTGTTACAGGCGATCAGGTTCGAATGTGTGAGCAATGAAACAAGGCACCTGAGCGGCCGCTTTGATCTTCCAGGTAGACTGGCAATAATTGCGCACAGGTGTTACAATTAAATGATACCGTTGACAACACGCCATATCAACACGTGTTGCCGATCATTTCACGGTGTTGTGGCTGCTACTGCTACATGCGTATTTCATTTCTGTCTGTCTGGGGCCAGAGGGGTGGGTTTCATTTCTGTCTGTCTGGGGCCAGAGGGGTGGGTTTCATTTCTGTCTGTCTGGGGCCAGAGGGGTGGGTTTCATTTCTGTCTGTCTGGGGCCAGAGGGGTGGGTTTCATCTTAGTACGGGGCGGGACGTAGTCCAGTGGTAAAGTGCTCACTTGATGTGCGGTCGATTTGGGATCGATCCCCGTCGGTGGCCCCGTTATTTCTCGTTGCAGCCAGTGCACCACGACTGATATATCAAAGGCCGTGGTATGTGCTATCCTGTCTGTGGGATGGTGCATATAAAAGATCCTTTGCTACTAGTGGAAAAATGTAGCGGGTTTTCTCTCTATGATTATGTCAAAATTACCAAATGTTTAACATCCAATAGCCGATGATTAATAAATCAATGTGCTCTAGCGGTGTCGTTAAACAAAACAAACTTTTTTTTCATCTCAGTAGATAGACAAAAAAGAATGAAATATGGCAGAAAAGAAAAAGAAAAAATATTATAATTATAACGTAATAAAAAGATTGTTTCTATATTTAATTTTAGATGTACATGTACTGTTATACTTGTATTACTAAGATACTGTGTAGTGAATTGCACGTCGTCATTGTAATACTGAAATAATGTACTGTTATACTTTTATTACTAAGATACTGTGTAGTGAATTGCACGTCGTCATTGTAATACTGAAATAATGTACTGTTATACTTTTATTACTAAGATACTGTGTAGTGAATTGCACGTCGTCATTGTAATACTGAAATAACGTAAATCGAATGTACTTTCTTTTGTCTTGTTTTGTTTAACAACACCACTGGAGCACATTGATTAATTTATCATCGACTATTGGATGTCAAACATTTGGTTATTCTGACTCGTAGTCATCAGAGGAAACCCGCTACATTTTTTCCTAATGCAGCAAGGGTTCTTTTATATGCATTTTCCCCCAGACAGGAAAGCACATACCACGGCCTTTGATCAGTTGTGGTGCACGGGTTGGAACGAGGAAATAACTCAAGCAGTTCGAGATGGTTCGATCCTGCAACGTAAGCACCTCAAGCCAGCACTCAACCGACTGAGCTAAATCTCCCCCCCCCCCCCCCCCCCCCTCGAATGTACATGCTTATAAGCAACTTGGTTTGGTAAATAAAATGAATGGGGGGGGGGGGGAAATGAATATCGGGTAGTAGTTTAAAGTATTAAAAAATCAATTTTTCCAATACGAAGGAAATTACGAAATGGAGAGTATGAAAGAGATTTTGTAATCCTTGAAATAATTATGTTCGAACCAAATGCCAGTATTTCTTCATTTATAAAATATAAGGATTATTATATTGAAATCATTAGAAGAAAATATAAACCAAAATAATATATCTTTAATTAATGCTAACACTTTCATAGACGTACGGGCTACCGTTTTTTGCCGGAATTAAACGAAAATGCCCGAATCTCATATTAGCATTATTGCCAAACAGCTATATATGGCTAAAAGGAATCACTTCTTATTTTTACATGGATTACAACTAATTTTGCGGGTAGAATGATGGAAACACACATGATGAAAAGGTCTCAAGTTAGCACATTTTGCATCGTTTTTACAACTAATTTTGCGGGTAGAATGATGGAAACACATACATGATGAAAAGGTCTCAAGTTAGCACATTTTGCATCGTTTTTACAACTAATTTTGCGGGTAGAATGACGGAAACACATGCATGATGAAAAGGTCTCAAGTTAGCACATTTTGCATCGTTTTTACAACTAATTTTGCGGGTAGAATGATGGAAACACATACATGATGAAAAGGTCTCAAGTTAGCACATTTTGCATCGTTTTTACAACTAATTTTGCGGGTAGAATGATGGAAACACATACATGATGAAAAGGTCTCAAGTTAGCACATTTTGCATCGTTTTTACAACTAATTTTGCGGGTAGAATGATGGAAACACATACATGATGAAAAGGTCGCAAGTTAGCACATTTTGCATCGTTTTTACAACTAATTTTGCGGGTAGAATGATGGAAACACATACATGATAAAAAGGTCGCAAGTTAGCACATTTTGCATCGTTTTTACAACTAATTTTGCGGGTAGAATGATGGAAACACATACATGATGAAAAGGTCTCAAGTTAGCACATTTTGCATCGTTTTTACAACTAATTTTGCGGGTAGAATAATGGAAACACATACATGATGAAAAGGTCTCAAGTTAGCACATTTTGCATCGTTTTTACAACTAATTTTGCGGGTAGAATGATAGAAACACATACATGATAAAAAGGTCGCAAGTTAGCACATTTTGCATCGTTTTTACAACTAATTTTGCGGGTAGAATGATGGAAACACACATGATAAAAAGGTCGCAAGTTAGCACATTTTGCATCGTTTTTACAACTAATTTTGCGGGTAAAATTATGGAAACACATACATGATAAAAAGGTCGCAAGTTAGCACATTTTGCATCGTTTTTACGCGAATTTGCGGATTTGCCAAATAAAATTTTGCTCCAGCCCCCTGTCTCGTACGCTTATGAACATTTTCGAAATGAAAGGTACATGTATTCTGTTTTTGTGTAATGTTCCATTATTATTTAAAATATCGCTGTACTGTGTCTATCTTTAAAACAAAATCATTCTGGTATCATGCATATTGATGTTGTATTCTTGTTTTTGAATAAATGTTTCTTGAACCAATCAGTTTAATTGTTTAACTCATTAATATTAATTTGCAGCACTCATTAATATTAATTTGCAGCACTCATTAATATTAAATACAAACACTCATTACTATCAGTTACTAGTGTCCATAAATAGTAATTAATTACTTTTACTTCTTATCACTGACAGTTGTTTTCTTTCCGTCCTTCTTTCTCCTTCTTTCTTTCTTTCTTTTTTTTTTTTCTTTTTTTTTTCTTACTTTTTGACCATGTTAATCCAAAATGAGCAAGAATTTTTTTTAAAAAGTAAATCATGGCCTTAGTGAAATATTTGGTTTTATAGTTTATATCAATAAACAAAACATAACAATAATGTATTCCCCTAGTTTGAACTCATAAAAATTAACATCAAGTTTATTAGTTTATCTACAAACCTACAAACACATTTGAATACGATTATATAATAATGAGAAGCTAGTCTGTGATGTATAAATTTGGAAATATCGTCTAAAAATAACTAGAGATTGTTTCGATAACCATTACTTCTCTGACGAACGTGTGTTTTTAAAATTATGGAAAACACATTTTGGGGTATTAAAAAACCTGTATAACTAGAACCACTTCAGATGTACGAAAATGAATGTTTTACGTAATAAAATGTAAGTACCTCTAACTTAAATTATTAAAAACGGCTCCAGTAGTGAAAAATACGTCGTAGTGTTTAAAAACTAGGGTCTGTTCCTTTAAACCAAGATTCATTTTTAACAGAATGTCAGTATTGTGTTATGTATACGGTTAAATTTTAAATTAATAATACAAAAATTGTTGAAGTGAACTATTGTGTATGGGTGTTTAATATGCAGGATAATAATGATTTTGAATCAAATACGAATGTTTATAGCAGGCACGGCGGAGCAGGGAGGTGTGTGTGTGGGGAGGGGGGGGGGGCTCTAAAAGTTCTTTAAAATATCATTCTATATTTCATTTCCTAATATGTTTATAATTTAACAAATGGGTTGCAAATGCTTGAAGTAAAATAATGGATAATTATTCAATACTGACAACCCAATATAAACGAACAAATCAATTATTTAAAATCATATATCTACGAAACTTAATAATGAATAATTAATGAACACTAACAACCCAATATAAACAAACGCAATTATTTAAAATCATGTATCCACGAAAACCTAATTTTTTTTTTAAATATCTAATTACTATTTAACTAAATCTATAATTCCGTACGCATCATTCGTTAGTGGTATTCAGAAAAGCGCCAATGCGCATCTATTATTTACCAATGCGGTTTTTTGTAAGTATTGTAATATCGTGTGTGCGTTTGTATTTTCTAACTTTTGTTTATATTAGGTGCACAAGGGATGCTGCTCCAAATACATACATAGAAATACGCCTTCCATCGATTTCCACAGATATTTTGTTTCAGTGCTTTGTTCATGGCATAGAGACCAATATTTTTATTCGTGCGAATATTTAACATTCACTTGACTTTGAACGAGATTCACGGAGGAAGAGAAGTGGGTCAATGATGTAAAAGGACAAGGGGGGAGGGAGGGAAATAGGTAATTTCATTAGACGAAGGGGGAGAGGTGGGGTAGGTGAGAGCGGCATGCGAACCTGGAACCTAACCACTATGTTAACGAGGCCGATTGAGATGGTAATGGAAGATTAATACTGTAATGTTTATGTATATCTTTTATATACTGTGTATTAATAATGTCCCATAAGCGTGGACCGTTAAAGTTTGTTTTGTTTAACGGCACCACTAGAGCACATTGATTTGTTAATCGTCGGTTATTGGTTGTCAGTCATTTAATAATTTTGACATATTCTTAGAGGAAACCCTCAACACTTCTCCATTATATTAGCAGCAAGGGACCTTTTACCACAGACAGGCCTAGAACAGTACACACCACGGCTTTTGATATATCAGTAATGGGATATAGTAGGGACGGGAAAAATCTATTACAAAATGTCCACCGAGGGGATTCGAACCTACAAACCCCAGTACCTTAGGTGGATGCCTCACTACCTAGTTTGATACCGTACTACGGCGCCGATTAAACCTTGGTTACATTCAGCCAAACCCAACAGAAAACAAAAGAGAAGAAAACGTTCGCTAGACTGGTTTATGGGTTTGACGTTAAACCAAATGACCAAATCGGGGTCCAGTTCAAATAGTTCGCGAACGTTAGCGTCGCTCGCTGTCTGTCGGTGAATACGAGACAAATGACCACATCGGGAGACCAGTCAAAACTGTTGGCTCGCTATCGCTGAACACGGAACAAATGACTTTGGCAGGGATCAGTCAAAAAGTTGGCGAACGTCAGCGTCGATCGCTGTCCCCGAACATAGGGAGAATACTTTCAAATCCTCTGGGTGATAGTGTGTGTATTTTTGTGCATATGCACCCACCATCGTGTTACAATTATATGTACTGCTGTATGCCTGTATCCTCATATGCCGTAGACTACGGCTTGAGTGTCAAAAAAGTTCAGTTCAGTTCAGAGAACCAGTTAAAACAGTTGGCGAACGTTAGCGTTACTCGATGTCGTTAAAACACGGAATAAATGACAACATCGGGTGAACCACTCAAAAGAGTCTGCGAACGTTAAAGCGCCGCTCGCTGTCGCTGAACGCGGGATCGTGTTTCAAGTTTACCTACTTCGGTATCAAGTCTCGCGGCCCGCGATATTCAGGAGACAGGCCCGCGGCGTGAAATACCCAACACGGATGAAGTCAGATGGGTGTTTTTACGCTCGTCTGATTTCAAATGGATGAATGAGAACTTTGCTACAATGGAGGCTACAGCAGTTCTGGAGCCCTGTGATAGAACCAACAACCATTACCGACCCGCGGTGTTTCCCTGTAGTAGAATACATAAAAAAAATGTTTATGGAAAATTGTTTAAAAGTAAAATATCGAGGACTTTTCATAAGAAAAAAGCTAACAACGGGTGGGGGAGAGGAGAAATAAGGTAACTAACCAAACAATAAACAAAAGATAAGTTTTATACGTTTACAAATTTTAGAAAAATAT
Source organism: Gigantopelta aegis (assembly GCF_016097555.1). NCBI lineage: Eukaryota > Metazoa > Mollusca > Gastropoda > Neomphalida > Peltospiridae > Gigantopelta > Gigantopelta aegis. The sequence goes on along the minus strand of NC_054711.1, from coordinate 15,879,585 downwards.
TTTTTTTTATATTTTCAAAGTGTATATAGCTTTCCATCTCGTATGTTACGGGGCGGGATTAGATCAGTCGGTCGAGTGCTCGCTTAAGGAGCTTGCGTCGCAGGATCGAACCACCTCAGTGGATCCATTCAACTGATTGGGTTTTTTTTTCTCTCGTTCCAGCCAGTGCACCACAACTGGTCAAATGCCGTGGCGTGTGCTTTCCTGTCTGTGGGGGAGTGCATATGAAAGATCCCTTGCTGCATTAGGAAAAATGTAGTGGGTTTCCTCTGATGACTATGTGTCAGAATTACCAAATGTTTGAGTCTGACATCCAATAGCCGATGATTAATTACTCAATGTGCTCTAGTGGCGTGGTTAAACAAAACAAACTTTAACTCTCCTGATATATATATATATATATATATATATATATATATATATATATATATATATATATATATATATGTATGTATGTATGTATGTATGTATGTATGTATGTATATAAATGTTAAATTGTGTAACGGGGGATTATCCTCATTTTTGCAAAGAGTTGACACAACCGGTATTGCTTATTAATCTTCGATTATATATTTAAGTTTAGTCCGTTTGGTATTTATTACATGCAATATTCAGAAGTATATTTAAATGGGTTAGTGACCCACCCACCCTTTCCGCTACCACAAAACGTGCCCTTTTTAATATAAACTATATCTTTTCATATCGGCTTGAAGAAGACACTATGTTGATGTCTTGATTTGTTTTACTACCCTCTCCCTCCCCCTAGTTGTTCCATCCCTCATAATTGACCTAACATTTTAATAAATAATGACGAAAAGATGAAGTTAAGTTAAAGTTAGTTTTGTTTAACGACACCACCAGAGCACATTTGATTGATTTATTAATTATCAGCTGCTGGATGTCAAACATTTGATAACCCTGGCATATAGTCTTAGAGAGAGGAAACCCGCTACATTTCTCCTGAGAAAGTAATTTATGATCGATATTTTATATATTTTGTTTTTAAATTGCAATTGTCCGTTCTTGTTTAATTTACGGTACTGATATTTTAGGATGTTTAGGCACAGGTATATATGTAGGATATATTATTGATATTGTTAAAATAGGTCTACATACGGATGGAAAGAGGATTTATGAAAAACAACTTTAAAAAAAAAAATAGTAGGACAAAAACATGTAGATCGTATGGTCTAAGAGAGGGCAGGGGCGACATGTGCCATTCCCCGGCTCCTACGGGTCCGGAAATATGCACAGTAAAGTTAAAATGTCACAAAATAGTTTACAAGACGATATCATATATATACAATACAGTGTCATATTACTGCAGTCAACATATAGACAGTATAGTGTCATATTAAGATAGTCGAAGCATGACTAGATGTCATTTTAGATATATATGTTTCAGTTTATCCGGTGCTGAAGTAACAATTTATTTGACAGAACATTTTACATGTAAATGGAAAACATTATAATGAATTAAATATATTGTGAATAGAATATGTGACACAGTGGTTTGCGAAAATATATCACATATACGACATTTAGATGTAATGTATATATAATTATATTATGCACAGCATACATCTAGTGGCAATTCTAAGATTATTGGGACCAAGGGAAAGACCACTGGGTTTAGTTAGATGACTGAACATTTTGGGGTTTCTGTTCTGTTTGTGTTTGTGTTTGGTTTAGGTTTTTCCTCTTTTTTTTCTCTTTTTTTTTAAATTTTAAAATTCGTCAAATAGTAATTGCAACCCCATATTATATTCTTAAATGGACAGACCCTAGTTTTTAAACACTACAGCATATTTTTCACTATTAGAGCCGTTTATGATCACCGAAATCAAACATTACTTATATTTTATTCTTTAGATTATCCATTTCCGTAGAACCGAAGTGTTTCTGGTGATCCTGGTGTTTGTAGTACCAAAAATTGCATTTTTCATATTTTTAAAAACGCACGTGCGTCTGAGAAGTAGTGGTTTACTGATTCGAGTTCTAGTCTATTTTTATGGATATTTCCTGTTTTAATGTCAGACTCTTCTTACACTCTGTTGTAACTTTATCCAAATGTGTTACAGGTTTGTAAATTAACTAAACTTACTGTCCAGCATTTACTGGTTGAAACTAGGATCTGCGCCTTTAATAACAGTTGTAGTCACCGATATTGGTATTGTTATTATCAGTCTAATTTGTCCAGGGCTTTATAAATTCGATAACTTGTGCTCAATTCTTTTGTATTTTAGATGTAATAAAATATATTTCGAACAAACCGAGATTAATTTCTTCATCAATTTTATTTCTAAATTTAGTTTTGATTTCTTTAAAACATGGATCCCATGATAGGTTCTCGGTTTATCATTCACTACAGGGCCGTACCCTGATCAAAATCCGGGGGGGGGGGGGGGGGGGGGCCACTACTTTTTATAAACAAATGAAACACTATACAAATTAAACCCTGAGATTTTCTAGAGTATTTTCTGGAGTATTTTCTGGAGTAAAAAAAAAAGAAGAAGAAAAAAGTGAGATTCCCAGGGGAAAAACTGCCCCCCCCCCCCCCCCCCCCCCGGAGGATACGGCCCTGTACTATGACTGCCACTGCTGAGGGGACTTTATCACTGTGAGGGTCCCAGGCTCATTGGTGTGTTTGCCTTTCTACTCGTGAATATTTAACAGTCATCTTCATCTCTTTTTTTAAACAAGAATTTAACACTGGTCAACGAAAACAGACGATGGACAAGCAACAAATGATTTTAGTTATGCGGAGGGAACATTAGATATATTCTATTCCGCACATTTCTATTATTTTAATTACTTGTTTCACAGTATTTCTAAAGGAATAGTTTTATGCTATTTTCTGTTGTTTATTTTATATGTTTATATGATGTAGATACGATGAGACGTAAATAAATTATCCGTCTATTCTACAGAGGGTTTTCTGTATTTGAAATTTGGCTGTTCTTCTTTTCCTATTTTACTGTGAGTTATTTATTGATTATTATTTAATTTTTATATGACAGGATTATTGAAAATGTAGCATTTAGTCGTAATTGTATTACTATCACCATTATTATTATTAGTAGTAGTAGTAGTAGTAGTAGTAGTAGTAGTAGTAGTAGTAGTAGTAGTAGTAGTAGTAGTAGTAGTAGTATTGTCGTCGTTATTATTATTATTATTATTATTATTATTATTGTTGTTGTTGTTGTTGTTGTCGTTGTTATTATTATTATTATTATTATTATTAATATTATTAATATTATCTTACATATTCATTCTATCGATTCTATGCATTTTATTTCTCAATTATGACTATTCTAAAGAAACCCTTGTAGAACTAGTAGGTATATAACATTAAGTTTTACATATAAATTTAATATAATATAACATGTATAAAAGCATGTACCTGTTTGCAATACAGTTCTGACGTAAATAAATAAATACATAGGTAAATAAATAAATAAATAAATAAATAAATAAACACAATTAGTTTAGAGCGCTGTACACTATTACTGACAGCAATCTGTGACCACATCTAACAGAATATCGGATTGCTGGAACATAACTGATAGATAATATTCATGGAGGTGTTAACATTTATCTATCAATCTAAGCAATAGAACATATATATATGATTATTATATTTATATGTATACTGTTTGTATGTATTCAGTATTCAATTCTTTATTAACTCTGAGCTTTAGAGCTCATCGGTATACACACAAAAGTATAAATAAAAACGACAGCTGGATATAGTGCAGGAAATGCAAAAACAATATAACAGTGATTACATATATAAACATACTGTAATACACAATTATTCATAATGGTTTGATATTAATGATAAGGTGTATCTTAACCTGTTACATTCAGAGAAGCAGTCACCAAGCTGGTTTAAAACTTTAATATCATTAATACTTAATAATAGTACAACATTCAGAGAGGTATTTATCAAGCTGGTTTAAAACTTTAATATTATTAATACTTAATAATAGTACAACATTCAGAGAGGTATTTACCAAGCTGGTTTAAAACTTTAATATTATTAATACTTAATAATAGTACAACATTCAGAGAGGTATTTACTAAGCTGGTTTAAAACTTTAATATTATTAATACTTAATAATAGTACAACTTTATGAGTTGAAGGTTTCTTCCAATAAAAAGATTTGATATATTTGCTTCTAAGAATGTCAATGTCTATTTTGTGTGATGGATTTTAAAATGCAGCCTATGTTATAATAAGAACTTATAACTGAAATGAAGTATGTAAAAGCATTTTAAAATAGTTTAAACACTTAATCAAATACGCATAACACTGAGGCGGTTTTGGGGTGGGTGGGGTTTGTTTTCTTTTTCTATTATCTACGTAGAATAAAGGTAGGCCTATTATTTAGATATCAGCTGTAGTATATATTATTATCCAGGGATGGAGGTAAGTATAGAATGATAAGGACCAGTGGCGGATACATAAAATCCATTTGGGGGGGGGGGGGGCGCAGTGACATGAGGCGGAAAGCCAAAGGAACTTTGGGGAGGTTTGGAGGGGGAATCGTAAAAAACTGAAAGTTAATATATAATAAAATTATAACTGTCGCAAAATGTAGATCCGCCTCTGAGGGCGAGTGTAGTTGGAGTTATTTTCAATGAGTAAAATTCATTTCTGATGTTCTTGTTGATTTTGTATGGGGTGCTGGATTGTTAGAAACACATTGCTTAATAACCACACTTTTTATTGTATTTTTATTTTTATTTTTAATTTTGGTCTTGGCTGGGAGAGTTGTTTAAATAAATAATATATTAATATAGAACATTTACCTATATTTCGGTTTGTTTAAGGTGTTACAGGTAAATTCTTGAAATATTTTAATCAATAGTATTCCTACATGAATTATTCAAGTGTTATAGGCTAAATCAACTTACAAACCTATATCTTATTAAACAAATAATAATTCATATTATACATATATAAAATATAAATATTTACTTAATGACACGTCACTATATTTTAATCTATGGCTACTCGGTGTAAAATATATAATTATTACAACAATGATACTTACATGTGTCGGGTATTGTAGCATCGATGCCAGGGTTGCTTGTTGGTCAAAATGGAATATTTCCTTTTCAATATAAGTCCCATACATAGAAACAGCTAGACGTACAAACAATACAGCATTTTTTGTAACCAAAAAAAATAATAATAAAAAAATACTCAAACAAACAACAGGAAAAATAATAAATAAACGAACAAATTCGTGCAACAACTGTTCTTACTGAGAAGAAATTCAATCCAGAAAAGAAAAAAAAATTCACAAATCAATCCCAACTCTTAGAGTACTCCGAAAGCAAGTGTTAATGTTCAACACATCGTGAGAAAGCAGACGACACGAGACAAGAAGCTATGTTTTGCTATGCACACGGCGAATGACAATCCGATTTTTGATGTCCGCCGATTGCCCGAAACTTGCTTAGTAATTGGGTACGAAAACGGGGGCGACCCGACGACAGAAGCCTTGAAATCAGCAACGATGCGGAAATCTTTTTTTTCTTCTTTTTTTTTTCGTTTAAAGACGAAGACACAATAGCAATACCTGCTCGCTCAGAACTCAGAAAATATGTGACTCGCACACTGACGTACATACCCCGATAATTGTGGCTGCCATAGCGTGGACAATCCGGCAATACAATTTGGCCCCGCTGTCATGAAAGATGAAAGAGTTTGTAATGTCAAGATCGCGTATAACAGCGCCTTCGAAACCTCCCACATCGCCCCGCCCACAAATGCCACGCCCACCGCCAGTCTTGATTTTGGACAACAAGCACCTAGTCGGCTCGACGCAAGCATACGTGGCCAATGAGATCGCGTTTCACTTGTTGACGGACGTGGGACGCGCTTGAGGTGTCCTGTTCGTCAATAAACATGGCTGGATTCGTTCGCTTGATGTAAAAGATCAACACGTTAACATGAATCGACAACGGAGTGGGCGGGACTTCGTGTTAATTATTTCTGAATGAATAATGAGCACTCGGGGCTGTGGGCATACTGTTTTTCGCATTTGACAACCGCCCATGTAAGGAAACGAAAGAAAAGAAAAGGAAAGGAATGTATGTTTGTTTATTTATTGGCACCTCAGCATTTTTAAATGTGAAAAAGAAAAAGGAATATACATTTTAAACTACGGCTATTTTGGTGTCTGTTATATGGCTATTTTCTATATTTCAAAGAAAGAGAGAGAGAGAGAGAGAGAGAGAGAGAGAGAGAGAGAGAGAGAGAGAGAGAGAGAGAGACAGACAGAGAGAGAGAGAGAGAGAGAGAGAGAGAGAGAGAGAGAGAGAGAGAGAGACAGACAGACAGACACAGAAAGAGACAGACAGACAGACAGACAGAAACAGAGATAGACAGAGAGCGAGAGACAGAGAGAGAGAGAGGAGCTAGATTGTAAGAAAGAGAGGGAGCGATGTCACCACAAAGATTACTCCTATCGCAACAAGGGCTATGTATAAACAGACACTGGTATTCTAAACACGAAAATATATTTAATATGTAAATTTAGTCGCCAAAAATGCTCTGTTAGTACGAAACATATTACAATGACTAAAAACTTTGCACAGTCATTTTAAGTACTGAAAAGTGTATTTTGAAAAGCGAAGTATTGTTATAGGGTGACATATATGCTGATCAAAAATATAATAATTAAAAAAACATCTTAACTGGTTCGTCATAAAAAAAAATCAGCATCTAAACCCTATTCATAATATTAAATTTCATCACAATAATTTAAAGGGCCAACTCTAAATTTGTTGTTATTAAAATAAACACTGGGTTAATTTCCTTACATCTGATACATCTAATAAATTCTACTGAAAGTTGTACATACTTTTATAAAACATTATATTGATAAGTACATTTGGTTTGCCTTTTAACCATTTGTGCGTTGAAATGAACTAACCCACTGTCCTGGACAGACGGTCAGGGTAGCTGATGTGTGTTCCCAGGACAGTGTGCTTGAACCTTAATTGGATATAAGCACGAAAATAAGTTTAAATGAAATATCCTGAGTTTCTAGCAATTTTTCAAAGGTTTCCGTCAAATAAAATTATTGAAATTACAATTGACTTGTATTGTCTTGCTTAGAATATGAATATATCTATAGCCAATGTATTTCTGGACGTGATAATGTTTTGTAGTATTTCACTATCTTTTTTTAGGTCTAAAATGATATCTTACGTACGAATTTATTATTTATTCCAACGGCCAAACGAAATTCGAACTAATTCAGCCAAAGGTCATTCCAAATGCAATCCCTACAATTAAGATGAAAAACTTCACAACAATACCCACGGCATTGTCGATTGCCGTGGGCAATTGCATGGGTTGCAAATGTATTTATTCGAACAATGCTTTATATTTAAAACCCTTTAAGGTAAGGTAGTAATTAAAAAAAAAAAAAAAAAGGAAAAAGCGGGATGTGCGTTTATTTTGTTGAGAAGAACAAAGGGAAGTGTTGCTAAAAAAAAGTTTGTTTTGTTTAACAACACCACTAGAGCGCATTCGTTTATTAATCAGTGGCTATTGAATGTCAAACATTCGATAATTTTGACATATAATCTTAGAGAGAAAACCCGCTACATTTTTCCATTAGTAGCAAGGGATCTTTCATATACATCATCCCACAGACAGGATAGCACATACCACGACCTTTGGTATACCAGTCGTGGTGCACTGGCTGGAACGATAAATAGCCCAATGGGCACACCGACGGCGATCGATTCTAAACCGACTGCGCATTAAGCGACCGCTTTACCACTGGGCTACGTTTCGCCCCTAGAACTTTTTCCAGTGATGAAAATTCAGGATAGACCCTTCATTACTATGCACCTACCCCTCCCCTCCCCCTCCCCTCCCCCTCCCACCTAATAAAGATCCTAGATCTTACAATGATTATAACAACTGTCTCACGAAGTTGATTTTCCTGAAGATAAGTCAGGCTTGAAACCGTTGAGACTTTCAGTGGAGATAAACAAAAACGATTCTTGCAATAATTAATATCGACTTTGTCATCCCGACAGTTCAAACCTCTTCATATATTATTTACAATAATAATGTGTTAATTATTTAATTAATTAGTTCTTAAACGAAGGGGGGTCGCCTCTCGTTAGTTTGGCGTGAAAATGTTTCTAAAACGGACCCCAGAAAAGAAGTAACCAATCAGCGGTCTTGGTTAGCTGTAGCAGCCAATCATTTTAAAAGAAAAAATTAATTTTTTTACGCCAAGCCGGCATTGTGAAATTGTATCTGATCTGGACTGTTTTAACGTTCTTATATAACCCAATGTTTTCAAGCACGCCTATCACGGGCTTAATATCTGACTTCGCCAGTGAGTAAGTCTGAGACAGGAGTGTGGAGGTGAGTTTGAGGCGGGCGGAATTTGGAAAATAATTTAGAAGTTAGGTCAAAGACTTGAGACCAAAAAGGAGAATAAATATTCTATTTATATCTAGAAAGAAAAGTTGAGTCCAAAAATAAACTTCGAGTGTTCAGCTAAAAATAATCAAGGCGATGAGCTACTAAAATGAAGTCCGTCAGACTATTTACAAAAAAGTCCGACTAACCCCTTACCTGGAGGCGAAAGTTCGTGGGAAGGTTGGTGCCGTGAAATATGATAGCACAAGCTCGTAGAAAACCGGAACATTATTGTTAAAGGGACATTACTGAGTTTTCTGCATTATAAGATGTTTCCGACTAATAAAATATTTCTACGATTAAACTTACATATTAAATATACATGTAGTTTCTTGTTTACAATATCAGTGTCTGTATATTCAATGTGTTTCTGGTCGTCTTAATATTTGTAAAAAGCCCAAACTGGATTTTGTTTTCAAATAATTTCGTACGTACGAAAAAATAATATTTTAGGGAATAAAATGAAATTTAACCTAGTACATATATAAGAACGATCAGAAACACGTTTAATATACAGCCACTAATATTTTATATAGAATAATATATTGTAATTACAATCGTTAAAAAGTTAGTAGATAACATCTTAAAAATTGCAGCAAACTCAGGAATATACCGGCCTCGGTGGCGTCGTGGCAGGCCATCGGTCTACAGGCTGGTAGGTACTGGGTTCGGATCCCAGTCGAGGCATGGGATTTTTAATCCAGATACCGACTCCAAACCCTGAGTGAGTGCTCCGCAAGGCTCAATGGGTAGGTGTAAACCACTTGCACCGACCAGTGATCCATAACTGGTTCAACAAAGGCCATGGTTTGTGCTATCCTGCCTGTGGGAAGCGCAAATAAAAGATCCCTTGCTGCCTGTCGTAAAAAGAGTAGCCTATGTGGCGACAGCGGGTTTCCTCTAAAAACAGTGTCAGAATGACCATATGTTTGACGTCCAATAGCCGATGATAAGATAAAAAATCAATGTGCTCTAGTGGCGTCGTTAAATAAAACAAACTTTACTTCTATTTTGCCTGTATCACGGATGGAGGATGTAGGATAATTCCCCCACCCATATATACTCTTCAAAAAAAGAAACGCAAAAGGGTACAAATGGGTTATAACTCCGATTTTATGTTTCCTACCGGTTCATGCTTTGTGAATATAAGGTCATTGCATGTCCCAAACACATTCCCACGGTTACATTCGATAAAACGCAGCTACTGTACAATAAAGTTCCAAAATGTGAATATTCGCAAAAACGCAGCCACGTGCAAACCATGTCACCACTGCACGTGCGTTGTCTGCACGTGCAACATGAACACCGACAGTATAAAAGTGCAGGGTGTTCGCTTGCCTGGCCTCTGTATCTGGCCGACAGTTGACAATCCAGGACATGCCACGTCTCAGTGAACCGCAGAGAAACAATGCCATCGGCCGACTAGACGCAGGCGAATCCAGAACGGCCGTTGCCAGGGCATTCCATGTGTCCCCAAGCACCATCTCCAGACTGTGGGACCGTTACCAGCAACATGGATCAACACGTGACCTCCCTAGATCCGGTCGACCACGGGTCGCTACCCCCGGGCAGGACCGCTACATCCGGGTACGCCACCTTCGGGAACGATTGACTACTGCCACCTCCACAGCCGCAGCAATACCAGGTTTGCGCAGGATATCCGACCAGACCGTACGGAACCGCCTACGTGAGGTAGGAATTCGTGCCAGACGTCCAGTTCGAGGTGTCATCTTAACACCACAACACCGTCGACTCCGACTGCAGTGGTGCCATATTCATCGAGAATGGCCTCAACTGCGATGGAGACAGGTGTGGTTCAGTGACGAGTCCCGATTTCTGCTCCGACGTCATGATGGAAGATGTCGCGTGTATAGGCGTCGTGGTGAACGTTATGCGGCAAACTGCGTGCAGGAAGTGGACAGATTCGGCGGGGGTAGTGTCATGGTGTGGGCAGCCATCTCACACACTGGCAGAACTGACCTGGTCCACGTGCAGGGCAACCTGAATGCACAGGGCTACATTGACCAGATCCTCCGGCCACACATCGTTCCAGTTATGGCCAACGCCAACGCAGTGTTCCAACATGACAACGCCAGGCCTCACACAGCACGTCTCACAACGGCTTTCCTACAGAACAACAACATTAATGTCCTTCCTTGGCCATCGATATCACCGGATTTGAACCCAATTGAGCATCTATGGGACGAGTTGGACCGACGCCTCCGACAGCGACAACCACAGCCCCAGACCCTGCCCGAGCTGGCAGCAGCCTTGCAGGCCGAGTGGGCCACCATCCCCCGGGATGTCATCCGTACTCTGGTTGCTTCAATGGGCAGGCGGTGCCAGGCAGTTGTCAACACACGCGGAGGCCACACCCGGTATTGACTCCAGATGACCTTGACCTTGGTGGTGTGTCCTATCACTTACTCACAATGGACTAGAGTGAATTGTGAACAATCCTGCAACATTTGGTAATTATCGGACTCACCATTCAATAATTAAATCAATTCTCCAAATGTTACGACAATGTGGTTTTGCGTTTCTTCTTTTGAAGAGTATATATTTGTTTTTAACTAGATGCTTCTTTGTTGCATTTTCAGATAGTTTGATACGGATATATGTATATAATTATTTACTTACCAAAAACATAGTTCATAGGCATAAAATAGACATGCGCATATTATTTACAGGATATAATAATGTTAACAGATGAGGAATGATAAACATAAAAATAATATTGCATTGCACGCCAATAACAGATGTGAAGTTTACATTTATATAATAATACTTACAAACATATACAGGTAGCACTAAACCAAATAATTTCCGGCTGGGTCAAAGTTCGATGTGCACCGCACCACAAGTCCAGTGATTGGTTATAAATGTGAGTGTGTTGGTTGTAAAACATTTTTTTAGTTTTATCTGGGCTAAAAATGTATGCAATATTTTGCATCTAGTACCACTGTGTCGAGTAGCTTTGTGCTTGGAACATGTATGGGGTACCTGTAAAAAAAAGTACTAAAATTTTGTGCGAAACTAGGGGTGTTATCTGCTTATGCCGAAAATTAGCAATGAAAGGTACCATTTTCTTCACTTAAAGGGACATTCCTGAGTTTGCTACAATTTTAAAGATGTTATCGACTAATAGAGACTGTTTGACGACTGAAATAACATATCAAATATATTTTTCTGCATAAAATATTAATGGCTGTATATTAAACGTGTTTCTGATCGTTCTAATATTTGTACTAGGTTAAATTTAATTTTATTTCCTAAAATATGTTTTTTTCGTACATACGAAATTATCTGAAGACAAAATCCAGTTTGGGCTTCTTACAAATATTAAGACGACCAGAAACACATTGAATATACAGACACTGATATTCTAAACTGGAAAATATATTTAATATGTAAGTTTAATCGTAGAAATATTTTATTAGTGGGAAACATCTTACAATGCAGCAAACTCGGGAATGTCCCTTTAATATTTTGAGGTAGGGGCTGTAGTACTGATATTTATGGGTCAAAGTTTGGTTGATATAATGCATATAGTGTTTTTAAACACCAACGTTAACATTTTATTTGGTATCTGAGATCTGTTCCGTATTTGATACATAAATGTATGTTTCGATAACAGACATTTGCAATATTATATTTCGAGCACAAGCTCGGCGGAAGCAAGTAGACATGGTGGTGGGGATGAGGCTAACTGAGATCGATGGTGAATAGCAAAGTTTCTAGATGGTTCGGGGATATGCTCCCCCGTTGAATTTTGAAAACTAACTAGATGTGCTGAAATGCAATTTCCTGCATTCTACTAGTAAAATCCATCTCTACCTGTCAATAATATTTTTGATTCAGAATGTTTGTTTGGTGCACGAGTAGCGACAATATGCATTATTTGTTTGTTTTCTTTTTTATATATTTTTAAAATTAAAAAAAAATATATATAAATAAAAACAAGGCTCTACCACTTCCTTCGGTCTTGGCGCAGGCGAGTATTTATGTTGAGCGTTAATAATTAATTTTGTCTTTGTGTAAGTTTTGTTTTTGCAATACACACACGACCCCCCCCCCCCCACACACACACACACACACACCACCACCACCACCACCACCACCACCACCACCACAACCACCACCACCACCCATTTATAAACTTAGACCTGCGCCTGTAGAGATCTCCTTTAAGGAATTCAATTTAATTCGAGCAGAAGATATCGTCGCACGATAAGCCAGACAAACTTCATTATGTCATTTGGTATTTCATTTCACCCTGTTTACACGCTTTCACGAAACTAGCATCCAAACGTCATGCTAATGTGCCTAACTGTCCGTGTCTCCTCAGCATAATTGAAAAATTAGCTTATGTCGATTGAACTCGCGATAATGGCGCGTAAAAGCGCGAGACCCAGCCTCGCTTTAAAAAAAAAAAAAAGACATTTAGATTCGCAGACGTGGCCCACACTGGCGTGACAATGCCAACAGCTCCATGATTCAATCAAGACAGACACGGAGATGGCGTGAAATTTCTATTTCCAGCGAGATTTTAATCACAGACTTTAGCGCGGCCATTTTGTATTCATGGCGAAAGGAGAATGGTTTTTTTTCCTACACACGATGCACGTGCCAGAACCTTTGACGGATATACATAAGCGTGCATGACGCGTGTGTGTGATTGGTGGGGGGGGGGGGGGTGGGGGCAGGGGGTCAAATCCTTAAATTCGAGAAAAAACGATAGAGATATTCGAGCAAACTGTGCTAACCTGAGACCTTTTTGCCATGTACCCCGGTATTTCCATCATTCTACTCTTAAAAATTAGTTGTAATGCATATAAAAATGCATAGTGATTCGTTTGTTATGGTAATTATTCAGGGGAAAACCTAGCCTGCCCCTTGTGAAAATGGGAGCCCGTACGCCTATGTGGATATAGAAATGTAAACAGCGTTACTTGGACTTGGTTTTCCTGCTCAGAATTGTAGGTAGCAGAATAGCAAATAGCATCTGAACGGGTCAAAGTTCGAAGTACACCCAAGTTTTAATACCTCTGTTAATACTACCAGACCTGTCATTTGTGAGATATATGACAGTGTTTGTTATCATAATGTGTTGTTGTATCTGGGCAGTAAATTCATGTTATGTAATTTGAACTGTTGTCCTGTTTAATTATTTAAAGCCTAAGAGTTTTGCTAACATCACATTGAATTCCTGTTGAGTACCTTTTTCTTTATATACTCATGAAAACAAAAGTTAGTTTTGTTTAACGACACCACTAGAGCACATGGATTAATTAATCATCGGCTATTGGATTTCAAACATTTGGTAATTCTGATTCGTAGTCAACAGAGCAAGGGATCGTTTGTATGCACTTTCCCACAGACAGGATAGCACATACCACGGCCTTTGACCAGTCGTAATGCTAATGGACGATTAAATGTATGATTAAAAAATAAAACATTAAAGGCGCAGACCCTAGTTTCAAGCCGTAAAAATGGACACCAAGTTTGGTTAATTTGAATAAAGTTACAATAGATCGAAACAAGAATATGTGACGTTGAAACGGTTAAAACAATCCTTAAAATGTAGTCTGGCGCATGTTTTCATTACTGTTACTTCTCAGACGCACGTGCGTTTTCCCCTGCGCGTGTTGTAACCTCACCGTAGTGCAGGTGTGTAACATTCTCTTTGAGAATGGCCAATACAGCACAAATTGAAGTTTTTAGTAAAAGTCAGTATCTATCTGTGATATTTGTATTTTTGTACAGTTCTTTACACTGTTTTTATTTAAATCTTGAATTTTTATATTGATGTTGATCATCACCTTATTTGTTTGCATTACCATAGTTTGACACCCAATAGCCAATGTATTTTTCGTGCTGGGGTGTCGTTAAACATTCATTCATTCATTCATTCATTCATTCACGTGCGTTTTAATTTAATTTTTTTTATGAAAAACACTTTTCTTCTTATTAGAAACACTAGGATCATCAGAAACACTTCGGATGTACGGACATGGACAATCTAAACAATAAAATATAAGTCCTGTCTGATTTTAATTATCAAAACAAGGTTGTTGTAAAAATTAAAAAACAACGCCGTAGCGTTTAAAAAGTATTGTCTCTCATTTTAAAAATAATCAAATATTTTGTTTCTTTAAATGTTTTATATTCAATTAACGTTTATTAAGTCAAGGATGCGTTTATTGTTCACATCACATATTAAATATTGACGGTTTGTTTCATAGATAATCAATTACTATTTTGGGAAGATTTTCTTGAGTGGTAATAATTGTTTGCCTTATGTTCGGTTCTTACGAAACCACGGCTTCGTTGGTGCGGAAAAGCAATCACCCAGCACGGCCGTCGTTGCGTAATAATTTTCGATCCATGCTGAGCGTCGGAGAAAGGACGACGTTTTTCTTCACCCCCTCAACAAAGACAGCGTTATACAACAGCATTGTACAGCGATCATAATATCGCCTTATGATGAAACAACTCGCATTTTAGCCCAGAACGCATAAGAAATTAACCACTGATCTTTCTATCTTTATTCCGCTTAGAGTAAAGTGAAACGGTTAAATTTAGATTGGTACTCCCACTTGGTTTCGTCTCCTGTGCGATCGCTTTCGCGTTAATAACAGTGACATAATTACCAAAGATGTTGGCAATTTAATAAAGACAGTTGTCCCGTAATATGAGGAGAACGAACTATTTAAATTTTAGTTTAGTGGATTATTCCATTGCCAGCTCTTGTGACTTCTGAAGAGAGCGATTTTTGCTCCTTTGCACATATTGTGGATTATTACGCAGCATATATATGAATTTTGTTTCGCTTTATAAGTTATATAATATAAATTATGGTGATACTAATTCAAAATGGATGCAAAAAACGAGTAATAAAAAGAAAAGGATGAAACAAAAGTAATAAATTATAAAGAGAAATGAATATATTGAAATACACAAAATCTCAGATATATGTGTTAGATGGAGACTTCGAAATAATTAATTTTTGACTAATGTCGACGAAGGAAGGAAGGAAATGTTTTATTTAACAACGCATTCAACACATTTTATTTACGGTTATACGGCGTCAGACATATGGTTAAGGACCACACAGATATTGAGAGAGGAAACCTGCTGCCGCCACTTCATGGGCTACTCTTTTCGATTAGCAGCAAGGGATCTTTTATATGCACCATCCCACAGACAGGATAACACATACCAAGACCTTTGTTACACCAGTTGTGGACCCCCCCCCCCCTGGTTGGAACGAGAAATATAATGTCGACGAAGGCACATCATTTTGACATCTTATTGTAA
Source organism: Gigantopelta aegis (assembly GCF_016097555.1). Classification (NCBI taxonomy): domain Eukaryota; kingdom Metazoa; phylum Mollusca; class Gastropoda; order Neomphalida; family Peltospiridae; genus Gigantopelta; species Gigantopelta aegis. The sequence goes on along the minus strand of NC_054711.1, from coordinate 15,863,801 downwards.
AAATGTTTTATATATTAGTCAAAACAGGATGTCATAGTAGATGTAATGGGCGACAGGGCGAACCCAGGAAACATTTTAGGGAGGGGACCATGGGTAAAAGAGCACATGGAGGAACTCCCTGAAAAGAACATTTCGATGAAAATTGTAAATAAATAGTTCACAAAAGGTGCATTTTAATTTTTTAGGGGGAGGGACAGCTCCCCCTGGTCCCCTCCCTTGGATCCACCCTTGGGGCGACAGGTAAATATACTGAAATCCAAAGGAAACTTTACATACATAAAATTGTAAATATTGTTGCTAAATAGAGAATAATACATGACTGGCCGTTAGATACCATTTATCTCACAAGTTGTTTTACAATGTATTTAACGAGCGAAGGCGAGTTTGATACGTTTTTAAACGAGTTGTAAGATAAATGGTATCTAACGGACACGAATGTATTATTCTATGTATTATATATCCTCAAAAACAAATTTTAACATCTTTATCGACTAAAAGATATTTACAACCTTTTGCACTTGTAGCTGACTTGCGCGTCACAAACACATGATTGTCAGGTTAGATTTAATTCTATGTAACTATTAGTATAACTATAATTTGAAAATGTTAACTGTGTAACTATATTTCTGTTACAGATTCAAAAACCACAGTCTGCAAAATTTGATTCAAAAGTGCTACCTGTACCCCCTTACTCAGGTTTGTTTTGTTTTGTTTGTTTGTTTCTCAGATTTGTGATTTTTGTGGTGATGTTGATAATAATGTTAGTTATGAGGAAGAAGATAACTATGATTCTGATGATGTTGGTGAAATGTGTAACTTGTTTCTATGCTAAAGTTCAGCTAGTCTTAAAGGGACAGACCCTAGTTTCAACCCGTGAAAATGCACACTAAGTTTAGTTAATCTATAAACCTGTAACACACTTGGATAAATTTACAATTGAGTGAAACATTAGTCTGTGACTTTGAAATGGTGAAATACCCTCTGAAAATAGACTAAAATTCGACTCCATAGCTGTTACTTCTCAGACGCACGTACGTTTTTTTAAATATAAGAAATGCATTTTGTGACACCTCCTGTCTGAGGCAAAGTACATGTAAAAGATCCATGCTGCATTAGGAAAATGTAGTGGGTTTCCTCTGATGACTACGTATCAG